>NC_057795.1:577563780-577774077 GCF_018294505.1 Triticum aestivum
TGAAGGCCAGCGCGGCCAGTGCGACAGAAATTTCTTTGTTGATGGTAGGCGATTCAGCATCAAGCTGGATGAGACCTTCGAATTCGATACAGTAAGTCACAACGACAAGTCTGTTTTCATAATTAAGCATGACTTATATATATGCTTCATTTGCCTGACTTATAATTTTTAATTTTCACTATTCTACTAGCGCATCCCTGCCATGCAAGAATTTTTGTCTTGGATAAGATAGGTTTCAAAGATATGGAAACTATGGAGGTAAAGAGAGTTTACCTGAAAACTGAGCATGATGGTTATACTTTCAACGTTAAAGTATACAATGCACACACGTACACCTATTTTGAATGCAAAACATGGCAAGCACTATGCAAGGCTTATGCATTTGAGCCTGGTATGGTTATCACCTTTGATATTCGTCCGGAAGATGATATTGAAGGTAACAGAGACATATGGGTCGATGTGCAGACGCCTCCAGTTCTACCATTATGTGAGTTCTTCTCAACTATATTTTTGTCTTTGATATTGCTTATTCAAAAATAATTGACAACTAATTTTTATTGACAGCTTACCTCCATTCAACCAAACATGTCCGGCGCTTGGTAGACAGGACGTAATACTGTCCCGGAGCTGAACTAAACTGCGAGGAGATAAGTCATTATGTTTCAAGACTTGAGGATCTTCATACTGTCAAGACAAATTTTCTTCCTGCACTTAGAAATATTAGTACTCAAAATGTGCGACCAATAGTGATGGTATTGAACTACGGTCACATCTATTTAGGAATGATGGTAAGATTTTTACTATTTGTCCTCAGTGCATCTTTTGCATACATAATTATTTTGCTAAACTATCATTGCTAAGTATATTAATTAAGTACTATACAATGTTCTTCAACAGGAGGATCGAGACTAAAGGTCGCATTTCAATTGTTAGCTTACGGCCAAGATATCCTGCATTGCACATTAATGCATTCAGGATTTCTAGAAGTGATGAATGCTTAATAGTGAAAGATTGGAGGAAAATTGTTAACGATCGCAGAGAAGTACTAGGGGGCAACAATGAGAAGCGCAGCCCACGATTAGGAGACAGGTTCATCGGCATGCTCCACTTTGATGAATCAGGAGAGTTATACATGTTCTATGCTATTTTTACCAGAGAGAGAGTAGCTAGCAGGAGTGATTTAGCTAGTTCATGCTGCTCTTAGTACTTGTCCTTTTATGTCCGTTTTCTTCGTTCTGAACTTAAGTGATTTGCTTTTGTGGTGTTATATATGAACGCTTATAATATCATGACAATCATGTTGAACTCGATGATATTTTTGCTTCTGGTACAAGTGAATGTTTCTTCTTTAAGCTAGTAGTGCTGGTGGTGATTAGATAGCTAGTGGTAATGCATGACTATGATGATTAATATGATGATGATGATGAGTTATTATAAAGAAAAATTAAAAAAAACACCCAAACATTTAGTATCAGTTGATGTTACCAACCGGTACTAATGCCCTACACGCAAACGGGCCTGGCTCGTGCCACGTGGTGGCACTTTAGCGCCGGTTCGTGATGAACCGGTACTAAGGGGGGGACCTTTAGTCCCCACTCTTTAGTGCCGGTTGGCAAACCGACACTAAAGGCCGTCACGAACCGGCACTAAAGGCCAGTTCTGTACTAGTGGCTGGTGAGTGCTAATAGCGGCGACGAGGGATCAGGAGTAGGGCATGACGTCACCGACTTCAGTACACAAAGGAGGACAACGAGAACACAACACCACCCGAGCCACGATACGAGTGTGATACTGGGCCTCCACTCGAACTGTGGTACTGCTTCTCCCTTCGCTGATGGATAGTTCATAATATCACTGTAGCGATCTGTTCCAATTCTTGACCCTAACACATTGAAGAAATTTGTAAGCTACTTGTACTAGAAGGCCTCCCACCTACTTCTTGTGAATTTTGGTATAAATTCAGTGTTCTTATCGACCGGGTGGTGTTCAGATTCTCTCGAATTAATATGCTTACAATTTATCTAATACTATGAGTTTATATCATATTGCAGGAAAGCTCTTCCGTATGGCGATTTATTCCTTTCCAATGTAATTAGTCTGCGGTCGCCAAGATTCTTAGTCATCCATCACACAAATTATGTGTCTTAAATAGTACTAATAATTTCAAGGGCCAATTCAGTGAACGACACCAGTGAATTTGTATTCTTGCCCTTTCAGTTTCCTCACTGAATTGAAATTCCATTTCTATTCAATACTGAGATTGTAATATGGACATCCAAATAAAGAGTAAACCCATTCCCAACAGATTTCCAGGTAGATTTATATGCAGAGGGTGTCTCAATAGGGTCCTGCCTATTTGAGCTTGTTGATAACAATTGTTCAGAAAAAAATATTTTCAGTTTGACAAGCTAGCCGGCATTTCCTAGGATCTTATTGTGGATCCTTATTTCTGGCTAACATGTGTGATAGTTCAAGCACTCGACTATTACATGTTGTCGTCCTTGGCGTTTCGTATTGTAAAATTTATGGTGCCTCTTTAAGTATTGGCCAGACTAAATCGTTATCTTTGAAGGACACTTTATCTTGTATTATGTGGATGCTGCATTATTCATTGTAGATCTTGATTGAATGGTAAAGTTCCAAATCAAGTTAATATCGAGTCTAATGTCTGTCTTTAATAAATTATTTTTTGTTAGCAGATAAGTCTAATGTCTGTCTTTTATAAATTAGTTTTTGTTAGCAGATAAAAGATAAAGGGTGACGACTGACACACATTCAGTTCCTAAGGTATGTGTCAACTCAAATTCTAAGATATACAAAGTTGTTGTCACCTCATTGACTCATTGTCGTTTGTCAGTGCTCTTCTCTTTTGCATACCTGCTCTTACAGAATACTCATTAACTCTAATTTGATCTGTCATGTCCAATCATTATGAGGAAGAATTTTTACTTCATCTAACAATTGAAGTGTCCCATGCAAGCTAGGAATGCATTTAGTGCTTGGAAAATGCAAATGTGGATGTCTGTTGCTCAGTTGCGGCTAGGAATGAGAACTTATGTTCTTGGTTGATTTCTAGATAACCTGTGCTTTAATACTATATTGGCCTTATTGTTTGCCTATTCCAGCCGGTGCTAGAGCATATGCTACCAGTAAACAGCTTTGAACTGCTAAGTCGAACTTTATTTTTTTTAGTTTAACTCGAACTGATTTACGGAAATACTAGATAATGAGTAATGTCATTGTTATTGTATAATTTTTCTCCCACAAGTGGGAAATCTATTAGTTGTACATGATAAAGCACTATGTTGTGTTGACAGTATGAAAAGTCCGTTTTAATTACTTTCTAGATTGTAGCTGTTGTTTACAACGGTTGGTTTCTACTCTTTGTAACTGTGTTCAGTCCCGTTGACCAAATTTGTGCCACCACAATGATGCAGATCGATTTGTTGGTGAAATGTGTGTTCAACCGGTCATCCATGATGCAAAGCAAAGTTTCATCGCAGCAGCAACAAGCAGGTTGGAGTTTGTCCATGATGTGCTATCAGCAAATATTCACAAAGTCACCAAGGTCCTTAGCTAGCATACCACATCGGTTGTCATTGGCTGATTACGTACAAAAAGTAACACCACTACCTTTACTTTGAACCAATGAAATTTTATCGTATATTTTTCTATGATTGTATTTGTGTTAGAGTACATAATGGGCCTAATGAGCCTGTCAGTCTTAGGGTTAATTAGAGATAAGGGTCGCTTGCTTAGGGGTCAAGTAAACCTTGCTTGGGAGTCAAGTAAACCTCTCTATATAAAGAGAGGAGGTGTATCAATCTAATCAAGCAAGAATTAAGAAGGAAATCCCTTCCCTCTTGCCCGGCCGTGGGCAGAAAGGCCCCCGGCCAGCCCTCTCGCGCCCTCCTTCTAGCAGCGCCATAACAATTTGGTATCAACTAGTTTCGGTTCGATCATGTCTTCACCGCCGCCCAACCCGTCTCTCCCGCTGTCCTCCGTCGCGCCCGCCCCCGCCGTCCTCACCCCAGAGGAGGTGTCCAGGGTGCTGCGGGACCTCACCCGGGCGGTCCAGGAGATCCGTCTGTTCTTGGCCGGGTCCTACGGGCCGCACCCGGCTGCGCCGCACATTGTGGCCACCGCGCCGTCGTGGCTGTCGTGGCAGCCGCCGCACCAGGCAGCCTCCGCCGCGCCCACCGGGCCACTGCAGCCGCACCGGGTTGCGCCGCCCATTGCCGCCACTGTGCCGCCGTGGCTACTGTGGCAGCCGCCGCACCAGGCGGCCTCCGTCGCGCTTGCAGGGCCGCTGCAGCAGCCGCACCGGGCTACGCCGTCGTGGCTGCCGTGACAGCCGCCGCACAAGGCGTCCTCCGCCACGCTTGCCGGTCCGCAGCAGCAGCCACTTCAGCTGCCATCCACCGCCACCACCGCCCCGCCCTGGCTGCAGTGGCAGCTGCCGCTCCAGGCGGCCTTCGCCGTGCCCGGCGCTCCTCCGTAGCAGCCGCTGCCGCTGCCTGGCGCGACACCGCAGCAGCCGCTACAGCTGCAGCAGCCACCGTCGGTCAGCTCCGGCCTCGCATCGCCCGCGCCGGCGGGAGTCCTGATCCACCAGGTTCAGTTCTTGCCCTCGCCGTCACCGCTTCCGTCTTGGATTGCTACCCGCCACATGTCGGCGGCGGTGAGGCTGCAGGCTGCTGCACGCGGCCTCCTAGCGCGTCGGCGTATGCGGGAGATGTGTGGTCTATAGCTGCCGCTCCTCCAAATTGCCCTTCGCTGCGCAAAGGACCTCGATCTCGTCCGCTGTGTTAGGGATCTTGGGCATGCGGTTTCCCCCACAGACGGCGGGCATGCTGTTTTCCCCGTGGGCATCGACCTCAAAGTCTACGACATCGGCGGTTGGGGGGGGGGCACCCCTCCTCGTCATTCTCCATCGCAAGCCCTCCACTCTTTCCTGTGCGGTGCAGACCAACAGTCATACACATGCACTCCTTTTGTCCAGGTGGTGTCCATGGGATCCAGGTGGTTGTACACATGCACGTCCAACATGCGGATGGTATCCACTTTTTGTTAAGGAGTCCAAAATAAAGCGTCCCAATCTAGTTCAGGTTGAGAATAATAAAACAAGCCGAGATGTAAAAGGCTTGTTTTTAGGTGTTAGGTTTGTGTTGCGTTGAGTCATGATTATAAGTTGGTTAGGCTGCAGCTCGAGGACAAGCTGCATGTCCAGGTGGGGTGTAGTGTTAGAGTATGTAATGGGCCTAATGGGCCCGTTAGTCTTAGGGTTAATTAGAGATAAGGGTCGCTTGCTTAGGGGTCAAGTAAACCTTGATTGGGAGTTAAGTAAACCTCTCTATATAAAAAGAGGAGGTCTATCAATCTAATCAGGCAAGAATTAAGAAGGAAATCCCTTCCCTCTTGCCCGGCCGTGGGCAGAAAGGCCCCCGGCCAGCCCTCTCGCGCCCTCCTTCTAGCAGCGCCATAACAATTTGGTATCAACTAGTTTCGGTTCGATCATGTCTTCACCGCCGCCCAACCCGTCTCTCCTGCTGTCCTCCGTCGCGCCCTCCCCCGCCGTCCTCACCTCGGAGGAGGTGTCCAGGGTGCTGCGGGACCTAACCCGGGCGGTCCAGGAGATCCGCCTGTTCTTGGCCGGGTCCTACGGGCCGCACCCAGCTGCGCCGCACATTGTGGCCACCACGCCGTCGTGGCTGTCGTGGCAGCCGCCGCACCAGGCGGCCTCCGCCGCGCCCACCGGGCCGCTGCAGCCGCACCGGGTTGCGCCGCCCATTGCCGCCACTGTGCCACCGTGGCTGCCGTGGCAGCCGCCGCACCAGGCGGCCTCCGTCGCGCTTGCAGGGCCGCTGCAGCAGCCGCACCGGGCTACGCCGTCGTGGCTGCCGTGGCAGCCGCCGCACAAGGCGTCCTCCACCACGCTTGCCGGTCCGCAGCAGCAGCCACTTCAGCTGCCATCCACCGCCACCACCGCCCCGCCCTGGCTGCAGTGGCAGCTGCCACTCCAGGCGGCCTTCGCCGCGCCCGGCGCTCCGCCGTAGCAGCCGCTGCCGCTGCCCGGCGCGACATCGCAGCAGCCACCGCCGGTCAGCTCCGGCCTTGCATCGCCCGCGCCGGCGGGAGTCCTGATCCACCAGGTTCAGTTCTCGCCCTCGCCGTCACCGCTTCCGTCTTGGATTGCTACCAGCCACATGTTGGCGGCGGTGAGGCTGCAGGCTGCTGCGCACGGCCTCCTAGCGCGTCGGCGTATGTGGGAGCTGTGTGGTCTACAGCTGCCGCTCCTCCAAATTGCCCTTCGCTGCACAAAGGACCTCGATCTCGTCCGCTGTGTCGGGGATCTTGGGCATGCGGTTTCCCCCACAGACGGCGGGCATGCTGTTTTCCCCATGGGCATCGACCTCAAAGTCTACGACATCGGCGGTTGGGGGGGGCACCCCTCCTCGTCATTCTCCATCGCAAGCCCTCCACTCTTTCCTGTGCGGTGCAGACCAACAGTCATACACATGCACTCCTTTTGTCCAGGTGGTGTCCATGGGATCCAGGTGGTTGTACACATGCATGTCCAACATGCGGATGGTGTCCACTTTTTGTTAAGGAGTCCAAAATAAAGCGTCCCAATCTAGTTCAGGTTGAGAATAATAAAACAAGCCGAGATGTAAAAGGCTTGTTTTTAGGTGTTAGGTTTGTGTTGCGTTGAGTCATGATTATAAGTTGGTTAGGCTGCAGCTCGAGGACAAGCTGCATGTCCAGGTGGGGTGTAGTGTTAGAGTATGTAATGGGCCTAATGGGCCCGTTAGTCTTAGGGTTAATTAGAGATAAGGGTCGCTTGCTTAGGGGTCAAGTAAACCTTGATTGGGAGTTAAGTAAACCTCTCTATATAAAAAGAGGAGGTCTATCAATCTAATCAAGCAAGAATTAAGAAGGAAATCCCTTCCCTCTTGCCCGGCCATGGGCAGAAAGGCCCCCGACCGCCCCTCTCGCGCCCTCCTTCTAGCAGCGCCGTAATAATTTGTAACGGACGGGCGCGGCAACGCGCTCCTTCATTGTCTAGTATAAACATAAAACGTCCATACGTCCATAGTACCAAAGTTCAATGCAGGTCTTAATTAAACTAAAATTTAATAAAAGATATAAAAAGTAGATAAAGACCCGTCACCGGTGGCTCTTGTCTTCTTCAGGAGTCGTCGTCCTAGACGCTATCATCGCTGGTGAGGTCGACGTAGGGCGGTGGCTGCCCTAGGTGGGCTGGCGGCCCCTGCTAGACCGGAGGCGCTGGTGGCGCCTGCACCAACTCCTCCTGTGGCTCCTGCCCCTGCTCTGATGATAGCGGGGGTGTTGCTGACCATGGGTGTCACGCCCAATATGCGATACTATCCTAAAGAGACTCGAAGGTCCCACTAAGGATAGAACCGCATATTGAAACACTTTTGCAAGGTGGATATCATTACATCAACATTGCATAATAGATGGGGATACATACAAGGCATACAATGCCACATGAGTACAACATCACAATACATAAGAGCAACATCCGACTACAGATGAAACACAAACAGAAACTCAAACGACATCCACCCTGCTAGCCCAGGCTGCCGACCTGGAACCTATCCCCTGATCGAAGAAGAAGCAGAAGAAGAACTCCAAATCAAGCAAACATCGCTCTCACGTCATGATCATCGCATAACCTGTACCTGCAACTATTGTTGTAGTAATCTGTGAGCCACGAGGACTCAGCAATCCCATTACCATGGGTATCAAGACTAGCAAAGCTTAATGGGAAAGGAATTGGTAAAGTGGTGAGGTTGCGGCAGCGACTAAGCATATATGGTGGCTAACATACGCAAATAAGAGCGAGAAGAGAGCAAAGGAATGGTCGTGAAGCTAGCAATGATCAAGAAGTGATCCTGAACCCCTACTTACATCAATCATAACCAAAAACCGTGTTCACTTCCCGGACTCTGCCGAGAAGAGACCATCAGGGCTACACATGCGGTTGATGTGTTTTAATTCGGATCTGGTGTCAAGTTATCTACAACCGGACATTAAAAAATTCCCATCTGCCACATAACCGCGGGCACGGCTTTTGAAAGTTTATACCCTGCAGGGGTGTCCCAACTTAGCCCATGATAAGCTCTCGCGATCAACGAAGGATATACCTTCTCCCAGGAAGACCTGATCAGACTCGGAATCCCGGTTTACAAGACATTTCGACAATGGTAAAACAAGACCAGCAAAGCCGCCCGATGTGCCATCAAATCCTGATAGGAGCTGCACATATCTCGTTCTCAGGGCACACCGGATGAACACTACGTACAACTAAAACCAGACCTCAAGTTTCCCCGAGGTGGCGCTGCAAGTGGCTCTAGTTCGGACCAACACTCGAAGGAGCACTGGCCTGGAGGGGTTAAATAAAGATGACCCTCGGGCTCCGGAAACCCAAGAGAAAAAGGGCTAGGTGAGGCAAATGGTGAAACCAAGATTGGGCCTTGCTGGAGGAGTTTTATTCAAAGCGAACTGTCAAGGGGGTCCCATAAATCACCCAACCGCGTAAGGAACGCAAAATCCGGGAACATAACACCGGTATGACGGAAACTAGGGCGGCAAGAGTGGAACAAAACACCAGGCATAAGGCCGAGTCTTCCACCCTTTACCAAGTATATAGATGCATTAATTAAATAAGGGATATTGTGATATCCCAACATATTCCTGTCCACCATGGAGCAATCTTGAACTTCACTTGCAACTAACAACGCTATAAGAGGGGCTGAGCAACAGCGGTAACATAGCCAATCAACGGTTGCTAGGAAGGGTGAAAAAGGTTAGAGGCTGACATGGCAATTTGGGAGGCTTGAAGAGCAAAAGATAGGTAGCGCAGCATAGCGATAGAACGAAGCAACTAGCATAGCAATGATAGTAGTGAGATCCAGGGTAGCGGTCATCTTGCCTGAAATCCCGCAAGGAAGAAGAACGAGTCCATGAAGTAGACGAACCAATGTAGTCGAACGAATCCTCACAAACGCAACGTTACCGGAACTAAGAAGCAACACCGGAAAGAAACAAACAACATGGTAAACACACAAGCATAAACATGGCATGATGCACAACCAAGTATGATGCATGTCCGGTTTAAAGAGCATGGCATGGCAAAGTGCAACAAACAACACTACAAATTAAGTGGAGCTCAATATGCAACGAGTTGCATATTGACGAAGCACCACATCAATTATTTAGTTCTCTCTCGGTTATGTACCCAACAATATTAAATGTTGTTAAACATGACAAGAGGTGAAGCATAAGTAAACTATTTAGGCAAGTTTAAATGAGGCCGGAACAATCAAGCAACAATTCTGGAAAATCGCCATATGCATATTTTGGATTTGGTACTGTTCTGCCCTAAAACATATTTTCTTGTTATTAAACAGGAAAAATAAAGTACACCATGTTAAACTAGACATTTTTCCACCCCATTTACATATAAAGTTTATTTAAAACCGAGCTACGGTTATTTAGTTATGAAATAAATCATTTTAACATGGCATTTGAGCAAATTTAAACAAACAGCATTTTAAACATTTTTAGCATGAATGAAAGCAGCATATTGTGAAACTAGACGAAATTCTAAGCATTTTACATATATAGTTTGTTTAATTTGAATGCATGCATATTTAGTTATTAACAATACAAAACAGGGGCATTTTCTGTAATTAAGAATGCATTGGAAAAATGCTAAAATACATAGACTAGGAAAAAAACATATGCACGGGCCAGTAGCATTAGAGTGCAGCGGCCCAGAAGTGGAATCGGGCCCAACCGGCTATGGGTGTGCAAATCCCTCAAAAAAAAGGCTATGGGTGTGCACATTGGGGAAAAAAATTAAACAGAACAGGGGCACCCTGGGATTTGATCCCAGGACCTCCTGTGTTGGCCCGATCTGTAGTAGCCACTACGCTAGCTGTGATGCTTGTGTTCAGAGAGGGGAGCTACACTATTTGAACAGGCAAAGGCCCGGTCTGGGAGCCATGGATGCACAGCAACTTGCCGGTGACTACGGCGAGCAACACAGCGGCTACAGGTGCATCAGAACAACGACGGGGGTGCGGAAACCGACAAGCATGCTTGCACGCATGGGTGCAGCAAGGGGCGGCACAATGAGGCAAGTGCTGGGTGGGACCTAGCGGCAGGGCTGCGGTGAGTGCGGTGGAGCAAGCACGGGCTCGTACTCGACTTGGCGCTGGCGAGCAGGACTGCAGGAATGTGGGCGAGGCATGCGGGTGCGCGGACGTGCGAGTATTGCGGGTCTCGTGAGCAAGGTGCTTCCTATTCACCCCCTCTAGTTGAATACTAGCACTTTCAATTGGTATCAGAGGAAGGTGCTTCCTTGTTCTATGTGATTCAGTTTAACCACCTGGAGTTTAGCTATGTCGACTGCAGGGATAATCATAGTCTCCGCTGCGTGCCCTGTCTGTTGGGGATTGTTGCAGAAAATAAATTTTTTCTATGCATCACCAAGATCAATCTATGGAGTCATCTAGCAACGAGAGAGATAGGAGTGCATCTACATACCCTTGTAGATTGCGAGCGGAAGCGTTCAAGAGAATGGGGTTGATGGAGTCATACTCGTCATGATCCAAATCACCAATGATCCTAGCGTGATTTCGATGTTCGTGAGAACAGGCGATGACACCATATGGTGCTCGATCTGAGGAAGAACTTCATCATCCGCTACGTTGTCTTGGGGACCAATGTCTTCAGCTGCGGTGGGGTCAACAGTTGGATCTTCTTCAGCTTTAGGAGCCTCTGTGGAAGCAGGCTCGTGAACAACTAACTGACGCTCTTGGTGGGTGGATGCAGGACGAGCAACTGATAGGGGCTCGACAAGAAGGGGCTCTAAAGGAGCAGCCCAATTCTTCTTTGAAGACTTTGTCTTCTGCTTCTTGGTCAGTGGAGCATCATCAGAAGCATTCTTGTTCTTGTGTTTTCTGGCTTTGGCCTCGGCTGCCCTTGTCTTCTTCAGTTCTGAAGCCACTGTGGGGACCTTAGGCTTCGAGCCTGTCATGCTGGCAGGGAAGACAATGTGAGGTGCTTCTTGTCTTGATGCCTCAACTTGAGTCACAGTGGGCTTCTTCTTTTTGGCAGCCATCTTGGGGTCGATGCCCGGACGCCCAAGGGCCTTGCGCTTTTCAGCTTCATTGTGAGCATGAACACACATGGCAGCAAGGTGTTTCATCCGCTCTCTTGAACCTTTTGCTTCTTCACATTTCTTGTGAAACACTTCCTTGAGATCATGCATCATCATCATGAAGTTCTGAACATCAGTGACACTGAGCTTGGCCATGTGCTTCTTGAACTGAGCCTTTTCATAGTCAATTTTGTTCTTGAGCTCGACTATCTTCTGAGCTAGAGCTAGCTCATTTGCAATGGCGCTGTGGAAAGCAACACTGATGCCAATGCAAAGTTGTAGATCATCAATGTTGAGATCCGGATTGGCAAACCATTCATCAATGAAGTTGTTGAGGATGTCCACATCAAAGAGGGGCAAATCGTTGAAGACTTCCGCCTCTTGTTTGCTCTTTATCAGCAGCTCAAGAGCATCTTCACCAAGATCATCGTCACTTGACAGATCAATGGCATCATTCTCATTCCTTAGAACATCAGCTGGGGTCAGTGCTTGACCAGAACTCGGGATGGGCTTCTTCTTTTGCATAGACTTCTCGGCCTTCTTGGAGACACGAGAGAGGTCTTTAGATTGCATACTTGATGCAGGAGGGGCAGTTGCCAATGGCTTCACTCGTGAAGCTTTTGGTGCAGCAGAGGGTTGTGACATCTTAGTTTTCTTCTGCTTCTGTGGCTTAGGAGGAGCTGGCGCTTCATCAGAATCTGCGTCATCAGCTGAGTGATCCACATTAGCACCTTGGATTGCAATGTGAGTGATGAGGCCGTCGATGTTGTAGAAGGGGCCGATTCTGTTTTCATTGGCTTCACGGGTGCCATCATCCCGAGGAGCAGATGGACCGGGGTTGAAGTCAAGTCCAAATGCCTTCTTGTTCTTCATAGCAGAATCTTTGGCAAACCTGAAGTTGCGCTTGAACAAATTGTCTTCTCGACTCCACAACAGAGAAGATGGGTCAGCATTCTCTGGTTGTGGTCCGCGAACCACACATGGATAGAAACCTTGACCAACAGCTTCAGACAGAGACTGGGGTTGAATATTTTTGTATAATATATCTCCCCAGGGCGGCTTGATGGCATTCTTCTCAGCATTATCAGCAGTGACAAGCCTGTACTTGTATCACTCTTCAGCCCAATATCTTCGAATCCATTGGATTCGAGTTTTGTGTTCACCATAAGTTTCTTCTGGGTCTGTCTTGTACATTTCATGCAGATCTGTTGGCAAATCCTTGGATGTATTCCCACGGTGCTGTCTGCCGCCCTTTCTAGCTGACTTTTCAGTTGCCATGAAGCTTAAACTGAATGGCTTCAGAACTTGCAAGCCTTCCGACGACTGGTCAGACAAGAACTGGCTTCAGGAGAATTTATGTGACTCTGTAAGAATTCTGCAAATGAATGCAGACTATGAGAACCAAGGGATTCTCCCACAGACATGTACCTGTGACAGCATTAGAGATGCGAGGGAAGGGGAAGAGGTCATATGTATTCTCAAAAGATTTTGAAGATAATTCAGTTTGAAGACACTGACCTCATAACGTGAAGACATTCACTTATTTGTTGTGAGTTGGTTCCAGATTTGTACGAATCCAAGAATAGGTACAAGTGAGGAATCTAACTTGTAGTGAAGCATAAGTGAATAGACTAGGCAAAATATGAGATGCAGAACAGGGTAGATTCAACTTTGGAAGCATAGAAACCACTTTTGGTAGAGAAGGATGAATCTATTAGATCAAAAAGGTAGTAAAAATTGAGTTTAATTACCACATGAAAAACTGCTAGACAGAACAGAGTTGGAGGCCGAGCAGTTCAATCTCTCGTTCCCTAACTTGGTGACGGAAGACACCTACGGTGGTGGCAGAGAAGACGAGGTCCGCGGCCGGCGTGAGGACAACGGCGGTGAGGTCGCGGCAGCTAAGCGCTTCGTCGACGGCGTCGTCACGAGCTAGCGGTGGCGCTAGGGTTTTGAGCGAGGTGCGAAGGTGGAAGAAGGATTTTGATCGCGATGTGTTGTGTATTTATAAGGAAAAGGGACAACACATCAAAATTACTCAGGTGCCCCTGGCGGTTCACATCTGATGAACATGTGGCAAACATGCAATGCATTGGAAGTTGTTCCATGTTCCCATGCACGCCTGGATTGTCGGATGGTCGTTCTGGCTTCTCCGATTTTCAGTCAATAAGGATGCAGCAGTAAAAATAGATTAAATGTTTGTCAGATGGACTTCAGCTGACAAGGTCTCAATGATGACAATCGACATGTTTCAATAGAATGCATATGATTTGGACAGATAGAGTTGAGGTAGAAGCATAGATAGATTAGGGTCCGATCACATTCACTTAGATCAAAAGATTCAAGAGTGAAAACATAGCTATAAGTGAATGTTGTAGAGGACAGAACACTAATATATATGTATATGTATATGAACCAAATCAACATTGTGAAGATAAATCATGAAGATAGTTTAATGTTGAAGACAATTCAAATTCGAAAACTTTGCAATTTTAACGCCAAGAGAAACACTTCAATAAGAAATTTGGTGGTGGCGTTACCCACCGTATAGGAAGTATTAGACCCAGACACGGCGCACAGTTATCGTGGCGCTCCGAAGTCAAATTCCACATTAATGTATTCACACTCAGAAGGTAAGTCTTCATTAATTGAAGATATACTTTACTTCATGTGTTGCACATCTAAGTCATCAACATGCATAAGCGTTAGGATGTGTGTCCATTCACAGGACATTCGAGGATTCTAGGATATTTAGCTCACGCCGCAACTTGCAAAATCTTTTCTCATCCAAGGGCTTAGTGAAGATATTAGCCAATTGCTCTTCAGTGTTGACTTGAATGATATCAATGTCTTCCTTGTTGACATGATCTCTGAGAAAGTGATGACGGATATCAATGTGCTTTGTCTTCGAGTGCTGAACTGGATTCTTGGAAAGCTTGATGGCGCTTTCATTGTCACAGAAGAGTGGCACGTTCTTTGTGTTGATGCCATAATCCTTAAGAGTTTGCTTCATCAATAGAAGCTGAGCACAGCATGATCCAGTAGCAATGTATTCAGATTCAGCAGTGGAGAGTGACACTCAGTTCTGCTTCTTTGAAGACCAACAGACAAGTGATCGACTGAGAAAATGACATGGTCCAGAGGTGGACTTGTGATCAACCTTGTTACCAGCATAATCAGCATCAGAATACCCAATCAGATCAAATGTTGAGCCCTTTGGATACCATAATCCTATTGTTGGGGTGTAAGCCAAATATCAAAGAATTCGCTTCACCGCAAGGTGATGCGACTCCTTTGGTGCCGCTTGGAATCGAGCACACATGCAAACGCTAAGCATTATATCTGGCCTAGATGCACATAAGTAAAGTAAGGAACCAATCATGGAGCAGTATACCTTTTGATCGAACACTTTACCATTGACGTCAGGACCCAAATGCGTTTTGGATGGCATTGGCATCGTGTATCCTTTGCAATCTTGCATCCCAAACTTTTCCAGGCGATCTTTGAGGTATTTTTCTTGCGATATGAAGATGCCACTCCTTTGCTGACGGATTTGAAGACCAAGGAAGAACTTTAGCTCACCCATCATGGACATCTGATATTGCTCTTGCATCATGTGCCCAAACTCATCGCGGTATCTCTTGTTGGTGTAGCCGAAGATAATGTCGTCCACATATATTTGGCACACAAACAGTTCTCCATCGTATGACTTTGTGAAGAGTGTTGGATCTAGAGAGCCAAGTTTGAAGCCTTTGCTCTTCAAAAAGTCTTTGAGTGTGTCATACCAAGCGCGAGGAGCTTGTTTGAGGCCATACAGTGCCTTATTGAGCTTGTACACCATATCAGGATGTTTTGGATCTTCAAAGCCAGGTGGTTGTGCAACATACACTTCTTCTTCAATTTTGCCATTGAGAAAGGCACTCTTCACATCCATTTGGTACAGAAGGATGTTGTGATGGTTGGCATATGCAAGCAGTATGTGAATGGCTTCAAGTCTTGCCATAGGAGCAAATGTTTCATCAAAGTCAATCCTTCAACTTGAGTGTAGCCTTGAGCAACAAGACGAGCCTTGTTTCTGACAACTTGACCATGTTCATGTTGTTTGTTGCGGTAGATCCATTTGGTGCCAATGATATTATGCTTGCGAGGATTAGGACGCTTGACTAGTTCCCAGACATTGTTCAACTCGAACTGATGAAGCTCTTCTTGCATGGCTTGAATCCATTTAGGTTCCATGAAAGCTTCATCAACCTTCTTGGGTTCAGATATTGAGACAAATGCAAAGTGCCCACAGAACTTTGCCAGTTGTGTTGCTCTTGAACAAGTGAGTGGACCAGGTGCATTGATGCTGCCAATGATCTTCTCAATCTATACTTCGTTTGCAACACGGGGATGTACTAGACGAAGATTTTGCCCTTGCAGATCATTGTCTTCAGCTTCGGCATTAACTTCAGGCTAAGCATTGTTGTCAAGTTGAATTGGTGCAATAATGAGTTCATCTTCAGCCTGAGGTTCGGACGATATGATCTCTCCAGTACCCATGAGCTTGATAGATTCACAAGGAGGAACTTCATCTAGCACATTTGGCAGGTGCTCTCTTTGCAAGCCGTTAGTCTCATCGAACCGCACATCCACAGTTTCAACCACTTTATAGTGAAAGAGGTTGAATAGTCTGTAGGAGTGTGAGTCCTTTCCGTAACCATGCATAAAACCTTCATGTGCTTTTGGTGCAAATTTTGAAGTGTGATGTGGATCCTTGATCCAGCACCTAGCACCAAATACTCTAAAGTAACTGATGTTTGGCTTCTTACCAGTTAGCAGCTCATATGATGTTTTCTTCAGAAGCTTGTGAAGATAAACTCGGTTGATGATGTGGCATGCAGTGTCAATGGCTTCAGGCCAGAACTTTCTTGGAGTCTTGTACTCATCTAGCATCGTCCGAGCCATCTCGATGAGGGTTCTGTTTTTGCGCTCCACGACGCCATTCTGCTGAGGTGTGTAGGGAGCAGAAAACTCATGAGTGATGCCAAGTGTGTCAAGGTAAGTGTCGAGGCCCGTGTTCTTGAATTCTATGTTGTTATCACTTCTGATGTGCTTGATCTTGACACCATAGTTTGTCATGGCACGATTGGCGAAGCGTCTGAAGACATCCTGCACTTCATTCTTATAGAGAATTATATGCACCCAGGTATATCTTGAGTAATCATCAACAATAACGAAACCATAGAGACAAGCAGTGGTAGTAAGAGTAGAGTAATGAGTAGGGCCGAATAAGTCCATATGAAGCAGCTCGAAGGGTTGAGATGTTATCATGATTGTCTTCGAGGGATGCTTGGCCCTTGTCATCTTCCCACCTTCACAGGCACCACTGAAAGGGCATGCAGTGCCCCCATGTGTGGTTTTGGTAATTGATGACATTATCTATGGACTAATGGTTGCATTGAGTTATATTGGAAGGATTTGTCCATAGGATTTTCTTGAAGTCCATGTGTTGGTTTCAAGGAGTTTATGTGTTGACCAAGGTGTTATTAAGGAATTATCCAAAGATTGGTCATGCGAGTGTTGAGCTTATTGCAAGCATGTCTTGAAGAAGAAGATTGTGTGATCATTCATGTTTACCTTCAAGACATCATCCAAATGAAGAGAGTTGGAAAGTTTCAAGGTTGATCAAGACTAAGTCAAGAGTGAATCAAGTTGATCAACTCACAAAGCGTAGAAGATGTACCGAGAGGGATCAAGTGATCCCATGGTATGGTAAGCATTGTCCATTGTGCTCTGTGTACTAACCCATGGTCTGTGTGAGAGTTCTATGTGGGGTTAGGTACGTGTTCATGGGCTTGCGTCAAGAGGAAGATATCACTCAACCCATGGAGAGGATGACATCAAGTGGTGATCGTCATCAAGATTGCCGTGTGCAAGTTCAAGTGGAGCATCACGAAGAGATCAAGTGCTTGAAGCTTGCCGTCCATTTTGGTGTCAATTGACTTGTGAAGATGTGCCAAAGAGTGGCTCACCCATAGTGGAGTATGGGGGAGCAATCAACTAGTCTTCGTCGAGTGAGCGCAATCAAGAAAGGTGGTCCAACTTGAGGGAGTTAAGATCATCATCATCTGGCTCAAGTGGACTTCATGCAAGGCAAAGGTTTGCCCTTTATAGGTTTTATATTTTACCGGTCTCATGGTGATAGTTTGGAGACCGGGTTATAGGATCGATAGACGTACTATCAAGGGGGGCTCTCAAGTGACTAGCTTGATCGTATCGTTCATCGAGATCTCAAACCATTGCATCCTTGCATCATCTTTCTTGATTCTTATTTGTATTTTCTTTTGAGGTTTTAGAGCTTGTGGTCATCTTCTTGACAAGCTCGAGTTCATCGAAAACGGAGTTCGCATGCTTCTTCTATTGCGTTTTCGGTGTTGGAGGTTTTACCGGTCCTATTCGAGGAAGGGTTCTCACCATTATCTTTTGGGCCTTTTATAATTTGCTTCTTATTGTTATCTCTATCAGGATTGTGTTAGGCCTTGTCGCTAGCATTCGAACAAACTTGGTTTTATTGAATTCGGATTCCGTTTGCATAAGTTATGGAAGTTTTGTTGTTCTGAAAAGGCTGCAGCGGTACTACCGCGAATTGGAGCGGATGTAATTTTTTACTACCGCTCGAGAGCAGTACTACCGCGGCTCATACAACGGTAGTACCGCTCTGGACCAAAAAGTCGTCCCAAGTCATGCGGTGGTAGGCACGGATGTAATTTTTTAGTACCGCTCGCAAGCAGTAGTACCGCTACCCTTTGTGGTAGTACCGCGATCCCTAGCGGTAGTACCGCTCTATGCGGGCTGTGAGGATAATGGTTGGATTTTTTCCCACCTATAAAAGGGGGTCTTCTTCGCCAATGAACCTTATCTCTTTAGCTCGTGTTCTTCCCCCATTGTTAACCTTCTTCGAGCTTGTTAACTCTCAATCCCTCCAGGGATTCTTGCTAGTTTTTGAGGGAAAAGAGAGAGGAGATCTAGATCCACATTTCCACCAATCACTTTCTCCTCTATGTGAGGAGAACCCCTTGGATCTAGATCTTGGAGTTCTTGGTGTTCTCCTTCTTGTTCTTCCTCTCATTTTCCTCCCTAGCATTAGTTGCTTCGGTGGGATTTGGGAGAGAAGGACTTGGGCACTCCGTGTGCCCTTGCCATTGCATTTTGTGCATCAATTTGAGTTCTCCATGGTGATACGTGGAAGTTTCAAGTTGAGAAGCTTATTACTCTTGGGTGTTTGGGCACCCGAGAGCTTGTACCTCTTGGGTGCCTTGGCGCCCTAGACGGTTGGTGTTGTTTGGAGCTCAATCATTGTGGTGTAAAGCTCCGGGCAAGCATCGGGGTCTCCAATTAGGTTGTGGAGATCGCCCCGAGCAATTTGACGGGTACCGTTGACCGCCCCCAAGGGTTGCCAAAGTGAACGGGTTCGGTGACCGCCCCCAAGGGTTGCCATTTGTACGGGTTTGGTGACCGCCCTCAAGGGTCCCTTAGTGGAATCACGGCATCATGCATTATGCGAGGGCGTGAGGAGATTACGGTGGCCCTAGTGGCTTCTTGGGGAGCATTGTGCCTCCACACCGCTCCAAACGGAGATTAGCATCCGCAAGGGTGTGAACTTCGGGATACATCATCGTCTCCGCGTGCCTCGGTTATCTCTTACCTGAGCCCTTTACTTATGCATTTTACTTTGTGATAGACATATTGTTTCTTGTCATATATCTTGCTATCACTTAGTTGTTTATCTTGCTTAGCATAAGTTGTTGGTGCACATTGGTGAGCCTAGTTGTTGTAGGTTTTGTGCTTGACATATTAACTGCTAGGTTTATTCCGCATTTGTTCAAGCCTAAACCGTAATTATTTTAAAGCGCCTATTCACCCCCCCCTCTAGGCGACATCCACGATCTTTCAACTGGTATCAGAGCCTCATCTCTCTTTATTAGGCTTTACCTCCTAGAGAGTAAAGATTTCGACTAGGGGATTAGGATTCTCTGACACTCTTAGTTTCGATGGCACAAATTTTGATGTTTGGGTAATTCACATGCTTAATCTCTTTAGGGTCATGGGCCCAAATTTAGAGCGAATTGTAGATATGGGGTTTTCTCCTCCAAAGGATCCCCAAAGATTATCTTTAGAGGATGAAAAAAACTCTTATCTCAATGCTCAAGCTTCTAATGTGCTTTTCGATGCTTTGAGCAATGTAGTTATTTTTCAACTCATGCCGTTCCGGGATGCTCATGAATTGTGGACGAAGCTTCGAGATAAATATGGTGTGTCCAAGATTTGTGGGGATGATTGTTCTCCTTCCACCTCCGGTCATATAGTCTTCTCAACTTCTTCTACTTCACCTACATGTGGTTTGCCAAAAGGTAATGATATGGTGAGTAGTGTTGTCATTGCAATGACGATAGTATGCTTATTGTGGATGATCCTTCATCGCTATATTATTGCAATGCTCCTTCTTTGGGCTTTAACACTTTGAGCACTACAAATGTTTCACATGCTTGTGTTGATAGTCCGTGCATATCATGTAGAAATTGCTTGACTAAATCTCATGATGATATGCTTGCTATGTCTTGTTGCCATGATAAAAATGCATCTATTTCCTCAATTGTTGTGCTAACAATGTAGAGGAAACCCAACACTCCATGGAACAAGATGTGGTGTTTAATGGTGCCTCAATGGATCCTACATCATCATCAATTGCTTTTTGCCTCATGGCTAAGGCTTCAAATGTATCTCCTACCTTGAACCCCAATATGTCTCTTGATGATGAGGATAATGATGAAGAGAATGATAATGTTGCCTCCTTAAAAACGAAGGGGGAAATGATTTTTAAAGCTCTTCATAAAAATAAAATTGCTCGTTCCAACTTCATGGAAATAATGTCCATTGCCATTGAAGGCAAGAAATACGTTGAGGAGTTGGAATCTCATCTAGAGGAGCATGAGGTCACCATTGAGAAAATGGAAGATCATGAGCGAGATTACGCAAATGAGATCGCGGAGCTATCTCAAGCTCTTGAACATGAACAAACCACCTTCGAATATCTTGAGGATACTTTTGCTCTAGAATTATATAGAGTTAGTAAATCTCATGATAGAGCTCTTGAGGTGTCCAATGATTTCAAAACTAAAAATGCTAAGCTTGAAGTTGCTCATGCTAGACTCGTTGAGGACTTTGAGCACCTCGAAAATGGCTCTAGGGTCATTAAGAGTGAGCTCATCGAACTCACCGAGTCTCATGCTCAACTTAAAGCTTCCTATTTGCAAGAGCTTGCCAAGTTGCCTTCTCCTCTTGTTGTCAATGATGATGCTTGTGCTACTAACTCTTTCTTGTGAAGCATCCATTTTGAAGGAGAATGTTGAGCTACGGGCTCAACTTGAGTTGCTATCTAGCAATTATGGGAAATTGGAAGAAAGCCATGAAAAGATATCAAGCTCTCATGATGATCTACTAGTATCCCATAATGTGCTAAAGATAGCTCATGAGGCCATGATTGCTAAGGTAACATCAAGTGAGCCTCATGTGGATACTAGCACAGCTTTTAGTCAAAATGCTATATTGCCTTGTGCTAGTCCTTGTAATTCATCCATGCATAACATTGGTACATCTTGTGATGAATTGCTTTCCTTGCCTTGTTGCTCTAACGATGAAGCTTATACTTCCTCTAGTACTTGTGTTGAGTCTAACCATATAGAGGAAATCAAAGAGCTCAAGGCCCAAGTCACTTCTTTGAAGAAAGACTTGGAAAAGAGTCGTGAAGGGAAATCCACACTCAACAATATCTTGAGTGTGCAAAAATCCCCCAATGACAAAGGTGGACTTGGATTCAACTCAAATAAGAAGAAGAAGTCCAAGAGAAACAAGAAGAAGGGCCAAGAACAAGTCAAGAATTCGGCCAAGATTATTTGCTTCAAGTGCAAAGTAGAAGAGCATCATGTTAGATCTTGCCCATTGAAGAAGAAGCCCATTAGTGACAAGCAACCAGGGAAGCGGCCAAAAGTTCACTCTCATGCTCAACCTCAAGTTGAAGAAAGGCCTCTTCCCAAGAAAACTCAAGCTAATGCTTCTCTTGTTGAGAAATCAAGTGAGAAGAAAGTGAAGAGTAGACGTTGCTACTTATGTCGCGAGAAAGGTCATGTTGCTTCTTCATGCACTAGTGGTAACTTATCCAACCCAATATTATTGATGATATCTATTCTCTTGGGAAGGATAAGGTTGGAAATGTGTTTGCCAAATTTCTTGGTACTCGAAATGGTGTCAAGAAAATAATCATTTGGGTAGCCAAGCCTATTGTGACTAACCTCTTAGGACCCAACTTGGTTGGGGACCACCAAGCTCAAACTTGATCAATAGGTGTTGTTGGAGGGCATTGGAGACTTGGCTACATTATGAAGAATTAAGGGGACTTCATCATTCTTATTGTCTCAAGCCAAGTCAATTGGATTATCAAGTTTCTATCTTATATCCAATGTGCCTCCTTGCGGTAACTTGTACTTCAGCCTAGGAGTTCGGGTAATACGGTTTATTCGATTCGATTAGTTCGGTTTATGGGTAATACGGGTAGTTGACAATGAGAGCCGAACTTGTGTCTGGCAGAAAAAGAACCATACCCAAATTACCCGAAAATTTCGGTTCGGGTAATTCGGGTACCCATAACCCGAAATATTCAGACCAGTGTACTGTAAAAAATTCAGAGTTTGAAAATTCAGTGCAACATAGCCTCACAATCACAGCATCAAAAAAATCAGATATAACAAAAGCACAAATTTAGTCTAGGGTGATATGCAAGTGCATAGCAGAAATGCACAGTGCAAGCACAAATTCAGTTACGCAAGTGGACAACACAAGCACAAATTCATGCATTCAGCAACATGACATCAAATTTGACAATAATAGACTCACATCACAGTCTCATACTCTCATAGGTGATAGCTCCCAACACACCAGTGCACAACACAAGTCGTCCAAACACACAATAAACATGGTTCAAGCTGAATAGGTCCAAACAGTCACAAACACACACAGGACACAAGTAATAGGTGCAAGCTGAGATAACCATAGCTAATATTTTAAGGGCTTAACAAGTATCCTTGAGGGCAGAGCTGAGAAAACCATAGAAGATAGAACACAAGAAGAGAGGCTAAGAGTGAGCTGAGGGTGTTCCTTAGGTTGGCGGCACACTTGATGTTCTTCTGGTATTCCCTACAAAAGTGGAAGGAAAATCACTTGAATATAGTGCAAAACAAATTAAAACAGAAATCTTGCGTAACATTAAGGTGATATGCATACGAGATCATGCATATCATTTCCACTTCCCCACCATAGTTTCCAGCATATCAAGTTGAAAACAACATGCAAGTTACAGGGGAAATCTTGCAAGAATTTTACTCACCAAGACTTATGATTCGATGTCATCAATGGTGATGTGGACACCAGCACTTGTACCAGACTTAGCATTAGCAACGCTCAGATCAAACAATTCTTGAAGTACCGCTGAAATAAATGGAGTAAGCGAGAGAATGTAAGTATGAACAAAATGGAAAGCACATATCTAAGAGTAATTTGTTTGCATAATTACCATCCTCTAGGTTGGCAAGTAGCTCTTCATTCTCTTCATTGTTAATAGGAATTTCTCTTCGCAACCAATCCTGAGTACAAATTAGAGCCTGCACCATGAATGGAGTGAGCGAGCTTCAAAACTCATCAAGAATGCATCCACCGGTGCTAAAAGCTGACTCTGATGCGACTGTAGATATTGGGAAAGCTAGGACATCATGAGCTAAACGTGATAGCACAGGGAATCTAGATGAGTTGACCTTCCACCACTCAAGAATGTTGAATTTGCTGCTTTTTGCTTCATTATCCTCTGTAAGATACTTTTCAAGTTCAGACTTCGAAGGGCTAATGCTGATTCCACAGTCATTCATTCTCATTCTCTTTGCAATCAAGGAACTCATCAAGCTTTCGCTGCTGTCCTCTTCAAATCTAGGTGCATCATCAGGCTGCACTTCTTGCTCAGTTGGACCATATAACTTAAAATACTCTTGGAACAGATTTGTAAGAGTTGTATTCATTTTTGTCCACACTTCCTCTCCATTGATCTGCCCAAACATTTCAAAAGTTGCAATCTTGATGTAATTTGACAACTTGTATCTTTGATCAAGAGCAACATCCACAAAGATCAAGATGTTGAAGCTATTGTGATCTGCCCAATACTTGTTGTACTCGTCCAGCATCCTTTCTCCCATCTCTCTCTGCAAAGGGTCTCCACTTCCACACCAAGCCCTCGGCAAGACAATGATATCAGCAATTTGATGGAAGAAGATGTGAGATGTGCAATGATTTGAGGCTGAAACACGAAGGGTAAGCTTATAGAAATGCTCAAGAAACTCTGCCATCTTTGAAGCATTATCCCGATCTTCTGGTCCAGGCACTCCTGGCATTTTGTCGCCATTTATCTCAATTGCAAAGTATGGGTCCTCTTCTTCATACCTCACAAACACCTTCTCATATGTGGCTGCAGCTTTCAGCATTAAGAATGTGGAGTTCCATCTAGTGCATACATCAAGTGACAAGAAACCTTTATTTGCCAACTTCTCTAATTTAGCACACTTCTTGAACTTAGTAATTCTAGCTGGAGAATTCTTAACAAACTTGACTGCAGCACGAACTCGCTTCACCGAGATATCCAACTCTTTTAGCCCATCGGTAACTATCAAGTTCAGAATATGAGCAGCACATCTCATGTGCATATATTCTCCTCTCCCTATGCTTTCATTCGCATTGTTCATGATCCTCTTTATGTAGCTTACCGCTCCATCATTTGGTGAGGCATTGTCAACTGTTACTGAAAACACCTTATCTATGCCCCACTCAACCAAACACTTCTCCAGGTCCTTCCCAATGTCTTCCCCCTTATGACCCCTCACCAAGAAAAACCCAATGATTCACTTATGCAGAACCCAGTCATTGTCAATAAAATGGGGTGTCACACACATAAAATTCTGCTTTTGGGAAGATGTCCATGTGTCGGTAGTTACACAAACTCTTTCACAATATTCTTTGAAGAATTTCTTTAGCTTGACTTTCTCCCTATAAAGAATGCGGACACAATCTCTAGTAACCATACTCCTGGATGGGACATTGAAACAAGGACAAGCCTTTGCCACAAACCTTCTAAATCCCGGTTTCTCAACAAATGCAAACGGAAGCTCATCCACAATTACCATTTCAGCCAAAGCATCTCTAAGCTTATCCTGATCGAATCTCCAGGTAGTGAGTGAACACTTACTAGCATCCCCCTGATTCAGAGTAGCTTGTAGAGTTGGCTGCTTGTCATCCTTGATGTTATGAGGATTTCTCTTGCAGGTCGTCAAATGCTTCAACAAGGATGATGTACCATTCCTTTTAGAACCACAAGCAAGCTCACTGTTGCAATAGTTGCATGTTGCTGTCGTGGCATTTACTTCCTTGCTAAAATGATTCCAAACTTCTGACCGTGGAGCCATTTCCTTCCTTTTCTTGGCATTTGTTGTATTCTTCTCAGCCTCGGTCGTCTCCTTCTGCTGCTAGTTGGGGAGCTGTTTCCCATCATGACTGTCCTTCTCCGAGTTCAAAGCGTTGTAAGGGGAGGTTCCTGACAGCGAAATACGAGAACTTTGTTCTGCCATCTACAAACAACAAATGACACAACTAGTTAGCCTAACATATCAGCAATGAGAAGTGACAATTTGTTACAGAAAATATAACAGTATAAGTAAGATGAAATAAATAGTACAATATATAACATCACTCATAGTTACAGGAAATAGTACATTTAACAGTAGAATTTAGCCTAATATTACACTTTATCTACAACTAGTGAACTAACAAGTCTGTTGTCTGCAACTCTGCATACACTGATACACATACATCAATTTTGATGTCTGCATAAGGTGTCAAAACAATCTGCTATCTACATACACATACTAGTAATTACAGTACTTGAGCATCTGAATCGGGACTCAAACTCACTATCTATATAAATTTTAGCTACACGCCTACAGCCGATACACCAACAAGTCAACGAACACTTGACTACTTGAGCAGTTGAGCATCTGAATCAGGACAAAGTGAAACTAGGCGAGTGACAAAGTCAAGGGACTTACCACTCACGTTGATCACTTGTTGTTCCTGCTGTCGACCGTGCTCAGTGTGTTGACTCTGGCCGGTGGCTCGCGCGTCTCCGTCTCCACTGGATCCAACAACTGCGGCTCCTTCGGCGCATCACTACAGCATTATGACCTGCCCACGTGCCTCACGCCATCACGCGCCGACACGCCGTCCCGCCTCCCACGTCACCGGCTCCCACGTCACCGCCGCCGCCACCGCCGCCGCCGCTGGGGACTAGGGTTAGGACGAGAGGGAGGAGGGGTCGAGGGTTTGGTAGTCTGTGTTTCGTGTGACTGTGAGGGTGGGAGGCTTTATATGAGCGGTGGGGAGAGGTGAGTTGGGCCTGGGCTGCGCAGCCACATGTGTGACCCAGTGACCGTGTGAAACGTTGGTTATATAAACTTCGGTTAATATGGTTTTTTCGGGTTTTCGAGACTGGTAACTGAACCCTTACCCGAAGACCGAAAAGTCTGAAAATAAGAACCGTACCGAAGACCGATACCCGAATTAACCGGCATTTCGGGTATTACGGTTCGGTTCAGGTTCGGGTAACGGGTTCGGGTACCCGAACGCCCAGGCTGACTTGTACTTAATTTGTTACATCGAAAGTTACTTGCCCCTTGCATGTTTTGGTTTTATTCCTTGCATGTATTTGTATATGTTGTGCTTCCAACTTGCTTATCTTGAGCAATCAAGTATGTGTGTGTTGGGTTGAACATCATGTACATGTGTGTCGTGTGTTGAGCCTTTATGCTTCTTGTTCATATCCTAGTTGGCTCATGTGAGAGATTAATGGAACATCCCATTTTGGGGGAGTGATGTGCTTTGTGCACCTCACAATCCTATAAATGTGTGTACATGAGGAATACCATCTAGTATTGATATTACAAGATTATCTTGTCGCTAGGTGGTATATCTCTCATGAGAAATTCAAATTCTAAAAGTCCATTGATTATCTCTCGTTGGATCCTCTTATTGCCACTTGTTATGTTTTCTTTGGTATCACATTATGGGGGAGTAATATGCTATGGGCATATTACAAGCCTAGAAAATGTGTACATTTGAGATATTGTCACTTAGAGTTGATATTGTAATTATATTGTTCCTAGGTGACATGTTAGCTCTACAAGTTGCAGCTTCTTGTGTTTGTTGTGAAGATGATGTTGGATATCCTTGTTATCTACCACCGGGAATTATTTCCAAATACTTCTTGTCTTTTGACAATTGGTATTCACTTATGTGTGGTAGAATCTATTGATCATCTTTACATTGGTTTTTGTTTTTATTTACCTTTTTTCTTGCCAAGGATTGTGTCAACTCCCGTTGTCTTCCATACCACTTGTGGATCTTGTCAATTTCTTGTTCTTGTCTAGTGTTTTCTAGATATAGTGAAAGTGGTGATCCCACCTTGTGCATTTTGTATTCAAATGCAAATTCTCTATAATGCACAACTCGTGGGGGAGCTATCCTATTTTCCTTAGAACAATCTTGTGATCCTTAACAAGTGTGTGTTGGTGGAAGGCAAGCCGTTTTATTTTTGGTACTTTGTGCCATCATGAAACTTTGTTGAGAGCTTGGTTTGTTTGGAACCATCCTCTCTTTGGGAGTTTGACATCTTTAATTTAGTGTGTATCAATGGATATCTCATTCCTTAATGTATCTTTAATGATATCTTCCAAGTGATGATTTCTCCATTTGGTATCCTTTTCACTTGGCATTTCTTTTTCATTTGGTTTCGGTTCTTGAAAGTTTCGAGCATGCATATTTACTTCATGTATTTTATTTGGCATGCTTTCTTTCTTTGACTCAATATATAGGGGAAACTCCACCAAGTCTCAAATTGGATGAGATGTGCATGAAATTCATTTCCATATCTATATGCACATATTTATGTGGAGTTTGTCCTATGTATTGGTGTTTCTATCTATTTGGTCCCAATGAGTTTGGGTACCGTTTAGTTTCTGTTGTTCTTCTAGGAACGGTTCAAGATGCATTGGATGCTCGGCTCACTCACAAGGAAGGTGTTGTCACCATGTGCTTATTGGAGTCAAGCTAGGATGATCAATGAACTACCATCTACCTTCATTTGGTATCTACTACATCCTTCCAATGGTATCTCGGTAACAAGTATCATCATCTACTTCATGCACACATTTCTTGCATCAACCTTGTGTAGGTTGTATCATGGCATGTAATTCATTCTTTCTTGTGGTACTTGTTTCCTTTCTCAATGCATCTCAATGATGATCTCATGTTCCTAGTTGTGATGTCTTTGATGGTTGTGTGGTAGGAATTCATTTATATACAATAAGACCATATCTAGCCATGTGTTATGATTCCAAGCAAATATCTTATTGGTATGTGTATGACTTCCTTGTGGATATCTTGTTCCTGCGTGTTGTAACTATGTCGGGTGTACATCCTTCTTTGTAGACATATATCATCATGATTTCATCTACCTAGAACCTTATACACCTGAGAGAAATTGCATCTCTAGATGATATCCTTTCTTTCACGTCCACCTTGTCTTTATTATGTTATTTCTTTGGTGGCTCCGTGAAAGCTTTTGTCTTGAGTGTGGATCTTATTTCTTGTTGCATCCTGATGCACTCTTGTGTGGTGAAGATTATTTTCCTCATGCTTGTCTTTATGAGGCTTTTGCCATCTTAGTTGGTATCCCTCGTCTTGATAAGGCTTTCTTTTTCTTTCTTCTCCATGGGTTGTCACAAGTGTTGGTTATTCATTTTGCATTTTTAGTGTGCTTGTGAACCCATTTGCTTGTTGGGTGTGTGTGGGGAGGAATGTCATGCACCGTGTATCTCATTTATCCAAGACTATGTGGATGCTTTATGTTCATCCTTATTTTAGTCTTCTCAAGTGCTTTGCCATGACTCGCACACATCATTGGTTGAGCCTATTCTTAAGTTGCCTCTTTTACAGGCTGCTCAACCATGTGTTTGTTGCAAGTGCTAGGCTTTGTATCCTATATGCTAACTTGCACTTGTTGTAAGTTTCTATTAATTTTGGGGGAGCTATGATTCTATTTTGTGCACTTTGTATCCAATACAAATATTCTTATATGTGCACAAATCATGGGGAGCTTCTCTAGTTTCTTTAGAACACTCCTCTGCTCATATCATAATATCATTTATTCTTGTGGCTCATAGGATCCTTGGTCTATTTGGTTCAATTGATATCTTTTGTTTGCTTGCTTGAATTGGTATCTTTTGATTGCTTGATTGCGTGTGGCTCTCTTTGATTTGTATTTGTGGCATATCTTTCTTTAACAATCTTTGTGCCTCAATATAGTTTGTCTTACTCCAAGTATTTACCTTTGGATATGTGTATGGCATTCCACTCTCTTGTTGAGAAATACACAATTTATGGAGGAACACAATATATTGGCCTTCCAAGCTTTTCGCCCATTTTGGCAATCGATGCCAATGGGGGAGAAGTTTCAGAGAGTTTTGTGAAGAAGTTTAGGGAGATATCTCTTCTTACTTTGGTTTTGTTCCTTAGCTTTTGCATCTCATACGCATGCACTATTGGTGGTTGCATTGCATGATGATGCATAATTCCTTTTATAAACTCTCTTGAAAATGATTGTCATCAATTACCAAAATGGAGGAGATTGAAAGGACATGCGGTGCCCCCATGTGTGGTTTTGGTAATTGATGACATTCTCTATGGACTAATGGTTGCATTGAGTTATATTGGAAGGATTTGTTCATAGGCTTTTCTTGAAGTCCATGTGTTGGTTTCAAGGAGTTTATGTTTTGACCAAGGTGCTATTAAGGAATTATCCAAATATTGGTCATGCGAGTGTTAGCTTATTGCAAGAATGTCTTGAAGAAGAAGATTGTGTGATCATTCATGTTTACCTTCAAGACATCATCCAAATGAAGAGAGTTGGAAAGTTTCAAGGTTGATCAAGACTAAGTCAAGAGTGAATCAAGTTGATCAACTCACAAAGCATAGAAGATGTACCGAGAGGGATCAAGTGATCCCATGGTATGGTAAGCATTGTCCATTGTGCTTTGTGTACTAACCCATGGTCTATGTGAGAGTTCTATGTGGGGTTAGGTACATGTTCATGGGCTTGTGTCAAGAGGAAGATATCACTCAACCCATGGAGAGGATGACATCAAGTGGTGATCGTCATCAAGATTACCGTGTGCAAGTTCAAGTGCAGCATCACAAAGAGATCAAGTGCTTGAAGCTTGCCGTCCATTTTGGTGTCAATCGACTTGTGAAGATGTGCCAAAGAGTGGCTCACCCATAGTGGAGTATGCGGGAGCAATCAACTAGTCTTCGTCGAGCGAGCACAATCAAGAAAGGTGGTCCAACTTGAGGGAGTCAAGATCATCATCATCTAGCTCAAGTGGACTTCGTGCAAGGCAAAGTTTTACCCTTGATAGGTTTTATATTTTACCGGTCTCATGGTGATAGTTTGGAGACCGGGTCATAGGATCGATAGCCATACTATCAAGGGGGGCTCTCAAGTGACTAGCTTGATCGTATCGTTCGTCGAGAGCTCAAACCATTGCATCCTTGCATCATATTTCTTGATTCTTATTTGTATTTTCTTTTGAGGTTTTAGAGCTTGTGGTCATATTCTTGACAAGCTCGAGTGCATCGAAAACGGAGTTCATATGCTTCTTCTATTGCGTTTTCGGTGTTGGAGGTTTTACCGGTCCTATTCGAGGAAGGGTTCTCACCATTATCTTTTGGGCCTTTTATAATTTGCTTCTTATTGTTATCTCTATCAGGATTGTGTTAGGCCTTGTCGCTAGCATTCGAACAAACTTGGTTTTATTGAATTCGGATTCCGTTTGCATAAGTTATGGAAGTTTTGTTGTTCTGAAAAGGCTGCAGCGGTACTACCGCGAATTGGAGCGGATGTAATTTTTTACTACCGCGGCTCCTACAGTGGTAGTACCACTCCGGACCAAAAACTCGTCCCAAGTCATGCGGTGGTAGGCACGGATGTATTTTTTAGTACCGCTCGCAAGCAGCAGTACCGCTACCCTTTGCGGTAGTACCACGATCCCTAGCGGTAGTACCGTGAGGACGAGCGGTAGTACCGCTCCTTGGAGCGGTAGTACCGCTCTGTGCGGGCTGTGAGGATAACGGTTGGATTTTCCCCACCTATAAAAGGGGGTCTTCTTCCCCAATGAACCTTATCTCTTTAGCTCGTGCTCTTCCCCCATTGTTGACCTTCTTCGAGCTTGCTAACTCTCAATCCCTCCATGGATTCTTGCTAGTTTTTGAGGGAAAAGAGAGAGGAAATCTAGATCCACATTTCCACCAATCACTTTCTCCTCTATGTGAGGGGAACCCCTTGGATCTAGATCTTGGAGTTCTTGGTGTTCTCCTTCTTGTTCCTCTCATTTTCCTCCCTAGCATTAGTTGCTTCGGTGGGATTTGGGAGAGAAGGACTTGTGCACTCCGTGTGCCCTTGCCATTGCATTTGGTGCATCAGCTTGAGTTCTCCACGGTGATATGTGGAAGTTTCAAGTTGAGAAGCTTAACACTCTTGGGTGTCTGGGCACCCGAGAGCTTGTCCCTCTTGGGTGCGTTGGCGGCCTTGGGTGTTGTTCAGAGCTCAATCATTGTGGTGTAAAGCTCCGGGCAAGCGTCGGGGTCTTCAATTAGGTTGTGGAGATCACCCCGAGCAATTTGACTGGTACCAGTGACCGCCCCCAAGGGTTGCCAAAGTGTACGGGTTTGGTGAACGCCCCCAAGGGTTTCCATTTGTACGGGTTCGGTGACCGCCCTCAAGGGTCCCTTAGTGGAATCACAGCATCTTGCATTGTGCAAGGGCGTGAGGAGATTACGGTGGCCCTAGTGGCTTCTTGAGGAGCATTGTGCCTCCACACTACTCCAAACGGAGATTAGCATCCGCAAGGGTGTGAACTTCGGGATACATCATTGTCTCCGTGTGCCTCGGTTATCTCTTACCCAAGCCCGTTACTTATGCACTTTACTTTGTGATATCCATATTGTTTCTTGTCATATATATTGCTATCACTTAGTTGTTTATCTTGCTTAGCATAAGTTGTTGGTGCACATTGGTGAGCCTAGTTGTTGTAGGTTTTGTGCTTGACATATTAACCGCTAGGTTTATTCCGCATTTGTTCAAGCCTAAACCGTAATTATTTTAAAGCGCCTATTCACCCCCCCCCTCTAGGTGACATCCACGATCTTTCAACCACACAGATGGTCTTTCTTGAACTTGATGCCTTCGATGCCCACGACGTGCTTCTTCTTCGAGAGAGTGTACAAGTTCCTCATGCCCGCATGTCCTAGCCTCCGATGCCAAAGCCAGCACTCTGAAGCTTTTGCTAGAAGACATGTGGCAAGTTCTGGTCCTGCTGGGAAATCTACCATATACAGATCATCTTTTTGATACCCTTCAAAGACTAGAGATTTGTCAGATTCCATAAGAACAAGGCAACGATTTTTTCCAAATATCACAATCATATTCAAATCACATAGCATTGATACAGACATTAAGTTGAAACCAAGGGATTCAACAAGCATCACTTTATCCATGTGCTGATCCTTTGAGATTGCAACTCTACCAAGACCAATACCTTACTTTACCAGTGTCAGCAAATGTGATATGACTCTTATCAGACGGTCGAAGAGTTGAATCCATCAGAAGACTTCGATCACCAATCATGTGGTTGGTGCAGCCACTATCCATAATCCATTTTGAAGCTTGAGGTGCCATAGCCTATAGTATAGTTTGGGGGATAGGCTTCACAAAGAGAGTTGTGAAGCAGAAACAATTGACGAACAAGCGGAACATAGAAGTTCAGATCTTGGTTAGGATAGATAGGATGAGCGTCAAGGAATCCCGGAACGAAATACATAATAAGACCATTTGGACATTTTATCTTGCATCCTACAAGATGTTTAAGGTCCCCGGCATAAGCATCAGACACCTTTGATTTCCGGCTGGAGACCTTACCCTGCAAAAGAGAGTTAAGTTTTCTTAACCACCCACATTTTCAGGGGTGGCTTAGAAGCAATGAGTCTAAGTGCAGCATCTGAGAACTTTGGCTTTGAAGCCCTAGCAAATAGTCTAGCAGGAGGAGAATAATACTCATAAGAATATGTAGAAAAGTTCTTAGATTTGTGAACATAGCGGTTTGATGAAACACGCTCATATTCAAAGGTCTGAGTATGATTTCCCTGCAAGACATTGGCGTTAGGGTGACTCAGGTGAGTCCTCTGTTTGTATGAAGCCATTGGACCATATGAAGCTTTTGGTCTGGGGTTTGTCTTCCTCCTAGGTGGTGTCATGACGACATTCACTAGAAGACTTTCAAGACACCTTTTGGGTGTTGGGGAACGTAGCAGAAATTCAAAAAATTTCCTACGAAACACCAAGATCTATCTATGGAGAGACCAGCAACGAGTAGGAGGGAGAGTGCATCTACATACCCTTGTAGATCGCTAAGCGGAAGCGTTCAAGTGAACGGGGTTGATGGAGTCGTACTCGTCGTGATTCAGATCACCGATGATCCTAGTGCCGAACGGACGGCACCTCCGCGTTCAACACACGTACAGCCCGGTGACGTCTCCCACGCCTTGATCCAGCAAGGAGAGAGGGAGAGGTTGAGGAAGACTCCATCCAGCAGCAGCACAACGGCGTGGTGGTGGTGGAGGAGCGTGGCAATCCTGCAGGGCTTCGCCGAGCACCTACGGGAGAGGAGATGTGTCACGGGAGGGAGAGGGAGGCAACCAAAGGCCTTAGGTATGATTGCTCCTCCTTTTCCCCACTATATATAGGGCCAAGGGAGAGGGGGAGGGCGCAGCCTTGCCCCTTCCTCCAAGGAAGGGGTGCGGCTAAGGATGGGGAGGAGTCCATCCTCCCCAAGGCACCTCGGAGGTGCCTTCCCCCTTTAGGACTCTTCCCTCTCCAAGTTTCCTTGCGCATGGGCCTCTTGGGGCTGGTGCCCTTGGCCCATGTAGGCCAAGGCGCACCCCCTACAGCCCATGTGGCCCCCCGGGGCAGGTGGCCCCACCCGGTGGGCCCCCGGGACCCTTCCGGTGGTCCCGGTACAATACCGATGACCCCGAAACTTGTCCCGATGGCCGAAACAGGACTTCCTATATATAAATCTTTACCTCCGGACCATTCCGGAACTCCTCGTGACGTCCGGGATCTCATCCGGGACTCCGAACAACATTCGGTAACCACATACAAGCTTCCTTTATAACCCTAGCGTCATCGAACCTTAAGTGTGTAGACCCTACGGGTTCGGGAGACATGCAGACATGACCGAGACGTTCTCCGGTCAATAACCAACAGCGGGATCTGGATACCCATGATGGCTCCCACATGTTCCACGATGATCTCATCGGATGAACCACGATGTCAAGGACTCAATCGATCCCGTATTCAATTCCCTTTGTCTATCGGTATGTTACTTGCCCGAGATTCGATCGTCGGTATACCGATACCTTGTTCAATCTCGTTACCGGCAAGTCTCTTTACTCGTTCCGTAACACATCATCCCATGATCAACTCCTTGGTCACATTGCGCATATGATGATGTCCTACCGAGTGGGCCCAGAGATACCTCTCCGTTTACACGGAGTGACAAATCCCAGTCTCGATCCGCATAAAACAATAAATACTTTCGGAGATACCTGTTGTGCACCTTTATAGTCACCCAGTTACGTTGTGACGTTTGATACACCCAAAGCACTCCTACGGTATCCAGGAGTTACACGCTCTCATGGTCGAAGGAAGAGATACTTGACATTGGCAAAGCTCTAGCAAATGAACTACACGATCTTTTGTGCTAGTCTTAGGATTGGGTCTTGTCCATCACATCATTCTCCTAATGATGTGATCCCGTTATCAACGACATCCAATGTCCATAGCCAGGAAACCATGACTATCTATTGATCAACGAGCTAGTCAACTAGAGGCTTACTAGGGACATATTGTGGTCTATGTATTCACACGTGTATTACGATTTCCGGATAATACAGTTATAGCATGAATAAAAGACAATTATCATGAACAAGGAAATATAATAATAATACTTTTATTATTGCCTCTAGGGCATATTTCCAACAGTCTCCCACTTGCACTAGAGTCAATAATCTAGTTCACATCGCCATGTGATTAACACTCACAGGTCACATCGCCATGTGACTAATACCCAAGAGTTTACTAGAGTCAGTAGTCTAGTTCACATCACTATGTGATTAACACTCAATGAGTTTTATGTTTGATCATGTTGCTTGTGAGAGAGGTTTTAGTCAACGGGTCTGAACCTTTCAGATCCGTGTGTGCTTTACAAATCTCTATGTCATCTCCTAGATGCAGCTACCACGCTCTATTTGGAGCTATTCCAAATAACTATTCTACTTGGAGCTATTCTAAATTGTTGCCCCATAATACGTATCCGGTATCTCTTCTCAGAGCTATCCGGATAGGTGTTAAGCTTGCATCGACGTAACCTTTACGGCGAACTCTTTTACCACCTCCATAATCGAGAAAATTCCTTAGTCCACTAGTTGCTAAGGATAACTTTGACCGCTGTCCTATGATCCATTCATGGATCACTCTTGTACCCCTTGACTGACTCATGGGAAGGCACACTTCAGGTGCGGTACACAGCATAGCATACTGAAGAGCCTACGTTTTAAGCATAGGGGACGACCTTCGTCCTTTCTCTCTATTCTGCCATGGTCGAGCTTTAAGTCTTGACTTCGTACCTTACAACTCAGGCAAGAACTCCTTCTTTGACTGGTCCATCTTGAACACCTTCAAGATCATGTCAAGGTATGTGCTCATTTGAAAGTACCATTAAGCGTTTTGATCTATCCTTATAGATCTTGATGCTCAATGCTCAAGTAGCTTAATCCAGGTTTTCTATTGAAAAACACATTTCAAATAACCCTATATGCTTTCCAGAAATTCTACATCATTTCTGATCATCAATATGTCAACAACATATACTCATCAGAAATTCTATAGTGCTCCCACTCACTTCTTTGGAAATACAAGTTTCTCATAAACTTTGTATAAATCCAAAATCTTTGATCATCTCATCAAAGCGTACATTCCAACTCCGAGATGCTTACTCCAGTCCTTAGAAGGATTGCTGGAGCTAGCATACCTTTTAGCATCCTTAGGATCGACAAAAACTTTTCTGATTGTATTGCATACAACCTTTCCTTACGAAAACTAGTAAGGAAACTTGTCTTGACATCCATCTGCCAGATTTCATAAATGCAGCTAATGCTAACATGATTCCGACGGACTTTAAGCATCGCTACGAGTGAGAAAATCTCATCGTAGTCAACTCCTTGAACTTGTCGGAAAACACTTCGCCACAAGTCGAGCTTCATAGATGGTGACATTACCATCCACGTCCGTCTTCTTCTTAAAGATCCATTTATCTTAATGGCTTGCCGATCATCGGGCAAGTCCACCAAAGTCCATGCTTTGTTCTGATATATGGATACTATCTCGGATTTCATGGCTTCTAACCATTTGTTGGAATTTGGGCCCACCATCGCTTCTCCATAGCTCGTAGGTTCATTGTTGTCTAGCAACATGACCTTCAAGACAGGATCACCTTACCACTCCGAAGTAGTACGTGTCCTTGTCGTCCTACGAGGTTTGGTAGTGACTTGATCTGAAGTTTCATGATCAATATCATAAGCTTCCACTTCAATTGGTGTAGGTGCCACAGGAACAACTTCCTGTGCCCTGCCACACACTAGTTGAAGAGACGGTTCAATAACCTCATCAAGTCTCCACCATCCTCCCACTCAACTCTTTTGAGAGAAACTTTTCCTCGAGAAAGGACCCGATTCTAGAAACAATCCATATTGCTTTCGGATCTGAATTAGGAGGTATACCGAGCTGTTTTGGGTTTCCTATGAAGATGCATTTTATCCGCTTTGGGTTCGAGCTTATCAACCTGAAACTTTTTCATATAAGCGTCGCAGCCCCAAACTTTCAAGAAACGACAACTTAGGTTTCTCTAAACCATAATTCATACGGTGTCATCTCAACGGAATTATGTGGTGCCCTATTTAAAGTGAATGTGGTTGTCTCTAATGCCTAACCCATGAACGATAGTGGTAATTCGATAAGAGACATCATGGTACGCACCATATCCAATAGGGTGCAACTATGATGTTCGGACACACCATCACATTATGGTGTTCCAGGCGGTATTAATTGCGAAACAATTTCCACAATGTCTTAATTGTGTGCCAAAACTCGTAACTCAGATATTCATCTCTATGATCGTATCATAGATATTTTATCCTCTTGTCACAATGATCTTCTACTTCACTCTGAAATTACTTGAACCATTCAATAATTCAGACTTGTGTTTCATCAAGTAAATATTCTCAACATCTACTCGAATCATCTGTGAAGTAAGAACATAACGATATTCACTGCATGCCTCAGCACTCATTGGACTGCACACATCAAAATGTGTTACTTCCAACAAGTTGCTATCTTGTTCCATCTTATTGAAACCGAGGCTTTTCAGTCATCTTGCCTGTGTGGTATGATTTGCATATCTCAAGTGATCCAAAATCAAGTGAGTCTAAACGATCCATCTGCATGGAGTTTCTTCATGCATATACACCAATAGACATGGTTCACATGTCTCAAACTTTTCGAAAACGAGTGAGTCCAAAGATCCATCAACATGGAGCTTCTTCATGCATTTTATACCATTATGACTTACATGGCAGTGCCACAAGTAAGTGGTACTATCATTACTATCTTATATCTTTTGGCATGAAAATGTGTATCACTACGATCGAGATTCAATAAACCATTCCTTTAGGTGCATGACCATCGAAGGTATTATTCAAATAAATAGAGTAACCATTATTCTCCTTAAATGAATAACCGTATTGCGATAGACATAATCCAATCATGTCTATGCTCAACGCAAACACCAAATGATAATTATTCTGGTTTAATACTAATCTTGATGGTAGAGGGAGCGTGCGATGTTTGATCACATCAAACTTGGAAACACTTCCAACACATATCGTCAGCTCACCTTTAGCTAGTCTCCGTTTTATTCCGTAGCTTTTATTTCGAGTTACTAACACTTATCAACCGAACCGGTATCTAATACCCTGGTGCTACTAGGAGTACTAGTAAAGTACACATTAACATAATGTATATCCAATATACTTCTATCGACCTTGCCAGCCTTCTCATCTACCAAGTATCCAGGGTAATCCTGCTCCAGTGGTTGTTCCCCTTATCACAGAAGCACTTAGTCTCGGGTTTGGGTTCAACCTCGGGTTTCTTCACTGGTGCAGCAGCTGATTTGCCGTTTCATGAAGTATCCCTTCTTGCCCTTGCCCTTCTTGAAACTAGTGGTTTCACCAACCATCAACAATTGATGCTCCTTCTTGATTTCTACTTTCGCGATGTCAAACAACGCGAATACCTCAAGGATCATCATCTCTATCCTTGATATGTTATAGTCCATCACGAAGCTCTAGCAGCTTGGTGGTAATGACTTCGGAGAAACTATCACTATTTCATCTGGAAGATAAACTCCCACTTGATTCAAGTGATTGTTGTACTCAGACAATCTGAGCACAAGCTCAATGATTGAGCTTTTCTCCCTTAGTTTGCAGGCTAAGAAAATCGTCGGAGGTCTCATACCTCTTGACGTGGGCACGAGCCTGAAATCTTAATTTCAGCCCTCGAAACATCTCATATGTTCCGCGACATTTCGAAAACGTCTTTGGTGCCTATACTCTAAACCATTTAACTGAACTATCACGTAGTTATCAAAACGTGTATGTTCGATGTTCGGAACATCCACAAACGACGTTTGGGGTTCAGCACACTAAGCAGTGTATTAGGGACATAAGCTTTCTACTGATCGCATAATCGCTACTGTCAACTTTCAACTATATTTTCTCTAGGAACATAACTAAAACAGTAGAACTATAGCGTGAACTACGACATAATTTGCAAAAGGTCTTTTGACTATGTTCAGGATAATTAAGTTCATCTTATGAACTCCCACTCAGATAGACGTCCCTCTGGTCATCTAAGTGATCACATGATCCGAGTCAACTAGGCCGTGTCCGATCATCACGTGAGACGGACTAGTTAACGTCGGTGAACATCTTCATGTTGATCGTATCTACTATACGACTCATGCTCGACCTTTCGGTCTCCGTGTTCCGAGGCCATGTCTGTACATGCTAGGCTCGTCAAGTTAACCCTAAGTGTTTTCGCTGTGTAAAACTGTCTTACACCCGTTGTATGTGAACGTAAGAATCCATCACACCCGATCATCACGTGGTGCTTAGAAGCGACGAACTGTAGCAACGGTGCACAGTTAGGGGAGAACACTTCTTGAAATTTTGTAAGGGATCATCTTATTTACTACCGTCGTCCTAAGTAAACAAGATGCATAAACATGATAAACATCACATGCAATCAAATAGAGTAGTGACATGATATGGCCAATATCATATAGCTCCTTTGATCTTCATCTTCGGGGCTCCATGATCATCTTGTCACCGGCTTGACACCATGATCTCCATCATCGTGTCTTCATGAAGTTGTCACGCCAACGACTACTTCTACTTCTATGACTAACGCGTTTAGCAATAAAGTAAAGTAGTTTACATGGCGTTCTTCAATGACACGCAGGTCATACAAAAAATAAAGACAACTCCTATGGCTCCTGCCGGTTGTCATACTCATCGACATGCAAGTCGTGAATCCTATTACAAGAACATGATCAATCTCATACATCACATATATCATTCATCACATCCTTTTGGCCATATCACATCACATAGCATACCCTGCAAAAACAAGTTAGACGTCCTCTAATTGTTGTTTGCATGTTTTACGTGGCTGCTATGGGTTTCTAGCAAGAACGTTTCTTACCTACGCAAGACCACAACGTGATATGCCAATTGCTATTTACCCTTCATAAGGACCCTTTTCATCGAATCCGTTCCGACTAAAGTGGGAGAGACAGACACCCGCCAGCCACCTTATGCAACTAGTGCATGTTTGTCGGTGGAACCGGTCTCACGTAAGCGTACGTGTAAGGTTGGTCCGGGCCGCTTCATCCCACGATGCTGCCGAATCAAGATAAGACTAGTAACGGCAAGCATATTGAACAATATCGACGCCCACAACTACTTTGTGTTCTACTCGTGCAAAGAATCTACGCAATAGACCTAGCTCATGATGCCACTGTTGGGGAACGTAGCAGAAATTCAAAATTTTTCCTACGAATCACCAAGATCTATCTATGGAGAGACCAGCAACGAGTAGAAAGGGAGAGTGCATCTACATACCCTTGTAGATCGCTAAGCGGAAGCGTTCAAGTGAACGGGGTTGATGGAGTCGTACTCGTCGTGATTCAGATCACCGATGATCCTAGTGCCGAACGGACGGCACCTCCGCGTTCAACACACGTACAGCCCGGTGACGTCTCCCACGCCTTGATCCAGCAAGGAGAGAGGGAGAGGTTGAGGAAGACTCCATCCAGCAGCAGCACAACGGCGTGGTGGTGGTGGAGGAGCGTGGCAATCCTGCAGGGCTTCGCCGAGCACCTACGGGAGAGGAGATGTGTCACGGGAGGGAGAGGGAGGCAACCAAAGGCCTTAGGTATGATTGCTCCTCCTTTTCCCCACTATATATAGGGCCAAGGGAGAGGGGGAGGGCGCAGCCTTGCCCCTTCCTCCAAGGAAGGGGTGCGGCTAAGGATGGGGAGGAGTCCATCCTCCCCAAGGCACCTCGGAGGTGCCTTCCCCCTTTAGGACTCTTCCCTCTCCAAGTTTCCTTGCGCATGGGCCTCTTGGGGCTGGTGCCCTTGGCCCATGTAGGCCAAGGCGCACCCCCTACAGCCCATGTGGCCCCCCGGGGCAGGTGGCCCCACCCGGTGGGCCCCCGGGACCCTTCCGGTGGTCCCGGTACAATACCGATGACCCCGAAACTTGTCCCGATGGCCGAAACAGGACTTCCTATATATAAATCTTTACCTCCGGACCATTCCGGAACTCCTCGTGATGTCCGGGATCTCATCCGGGACTCCGAACAACATTCGGTAACCACATACAAGCTTCCTTTATAACCCTAGCGTCATCGAACCTTAAGTGTGTAGACCCTACGGGTTCGGGAGACATGCAGACATGACCGAGACGTTCTCCGGTCAATAACCAACAGCGGGATCTGGATACCCATGATGGCTCCCACATGTTCCACGATGATCTCATCGGATGAACCACGATGTCAAGGACTCAATCGATCCCGTATTCAATTCCCTTTGTCTATCGGTATGTTACTTGCCCGAGATTCGATCGTCGGTATACCGATACCTTGTTCAATCTCGTTACCGGCAAGTCTCTTTACTCGTTCCGTAACACATCATCCCGTGATCAACTCCTTGGTCACATTGCACATATGATGATGTCCTACCGAGTGGGCCCAGAGATACCTCTCCGTTTACACGGAGTGACAAATCCCAGTCTCGATCCGCATAAAACAATAAATACTTTCGGAGATACCTGTTGTGCACCTTTATAGTCACCCAGTTACGTTGTGACGTTTGATACACCCAAAGCACTCCTACGGTATCCAGGAGTTACACGCTCTCATGGTCGAAGGAAGAGATACTTGACATTGGCAAAGCTCTAGCAAATGAACTACACGATCTTTTGTGCTAGTCTTAGGATTGGGTCTTGTCCATCACATCATTCTCCTAATGATGTGATCCCGTTATCAACGACATCCAATGTCCATAGCCAGGAAACCATGACTATCTATTGATCAACGAGCTAGTCAACTAGAGGCTTACTAGGGACATATTGTGGTCTATGTATTCACACGTGTATTACGATTTCCGGATAATACAGTTATAGCATGAATAAAAGACAATTATCATGAACAAGGAAATATAATAATAATACTTTTATTATTGCCTCTAGGGCATATTTCCAACATTGGGCACCCAGGTCTTCTTGAGAGGTGGTCCGTTCCAGCAGTCAGTACCAATATACCTGGCAAACACTTCACCATTCTGATTCCTGAACAGTTTATAGTTTGCATCAAAGGATTCATCAATGATAACTAGGTTAGCACTAGTGAAGCCAGATAAGGTAGATGGATCTACTGAAGGTCCCTTAGCAGCAACCCATGTGGTTTTGGGGTACTGCTCAGGCATCCAGTAAGAACCATCAGCATTCATTTTCCTCTCGAACCCAACACCCTCTTTCCTAGGGTTTCAGTTCAGAATCTGCTTTTTAAGGACATCACATATTGTCTGATGCCCTTTGAGACTTTTGTACATTCCTGTCTCAAGTAATGACTTCAACCTAGCATTCTCATCAGCAATAGTAGTGGTATCCTCAGATGAGGGGTTAGTTACCACATCAGCAGTTGAAGATATTGCAACAGTAGTAGCAGTTGAACATTCAGCAACAGAGACAACATTATCACGCTCAATACATTTTAGACATGGTGGTTCAAAACCTTCCTAAGCGGAAATGATTTGCTGGGTATGGAGTGACTCATTTTGCTTTTGAAGATCTTCATGAGCCGATCTCAATTTCTCAAGTTCCTGCTTCCTTTGAATATAATCGTAGGAAAGCTTTTCATGAGAAGTTGAGAGCGATTCATGTCAACCTTCAAGTTCCTGGTACTTAACATGAAGATTTTTTATGTCTTCAATTAAGGACTACGATCGGGTCATTTCCGCGTCCAACAGGTCATCGCTTTTGTCTAACAGTTTTTGAATATGTTCCATGGCATTTTGTTGTTCAGTTGCAATTTAAGCAAGTGTTTTGTAGCTAGGTTTAGATTCACATTCAGAGTCATCTTCACTTGATGTTTGAAAGTAAGCATCGCGTGAGTTTACCTTGGCACCATGTGCCATGAAGCAGTAGGTGGGGGCAGAGTCATCCTCATCCTTGGCATCAGTATTGGTGACAAGGCCATTGTCTTTGATGTTGAACATGGACTTGTCGACGTATGCAGAAGCTACAGCCAGGCTTGCCTCTCCAGAATCAGATTCCTCCTCGGACTCCACCTCTGCCTCCTCAGATGCAGACTCCTCCTCTGAATCCATTTCCTTGCCAACAAAAGCATGAGCCTTGCGGGATGAGCTCTTCTTGTGTGAAGAAGACTTTGACAAAGACTTGGAAGAAGACTTTGAGGATTTCTTCTTCTTCTTGTCATCAGAATCATAGTCCTTGTTCTTCTTCTTCTTCTTTTTTGTCTCGTTGTCCCACTGTGGACACTCAGAGATGTAGTGACCAGGTTTCTTGCACTTGTGACAGGTTCTCTTCTTGTGATCATGAGAGGAAGCTTCATCATTCCTTGAGCTGGATCTTGAAGACTTTTTGAAGTCTTTCTTCTTGGTAAACTTCTGCAACTTCTTCACAAGCACAGCAAGTTCCTTTCCAATGTCTTTAGGATTACCAGAACTGTAGTCAGATTCTTCTTTAGACGAGGAGATGACCTTTGCCTTCAAAGCGCGAGTACAGCCATAGATGGGGCCATAGATATCTATTTTCTCAGATAGCTGGAACTCATGTGTGTTGAGCCTCTCAAGTATGTCAGGCAGATCGAGAGTCTTGAAGTCAGGGCACTCTTGAATCATCAGGGCCAGGGTGTCAAATGAGCTGTCGAGAGATCTCAGTAGTGTCTTGACGATTTCATGTTTGGTGATCTCAGTGGCGCCGAGTGCATGAAGATCATTGGTGATGTCTGTGAGGCGATCAAATGTGAGCTAAACATTCTCATTGTCATTTCTCTTGAAGCGGTTGAAGAGATTGTGAAGAACACTGATCCTTGAATATCTTTGTGTTGTGACGCCTTCATTGACCTTGGAGAGCCAGTCCCAAACCATCTTTGACATTTCCAGAGCACTCACACGACCATACTGCCCCTTGGTCAGATGACCACAGATAATGTTCTTGGCAGTTGAGTCCAGTTGCACGGACTTCTTGACATCTCTTGACGACATACCAGAGATCAACATCAATGGCTTCAAGATGCATGTGCATCTTATTGTTCCAGTAGGGGTAATCAGTGCCATCGAAGACAGTATTGGAAATATGCCCTAGAGGTAATAATAAAATGATTATTATTATATTTCCTTGTTCATGATAATTTTCTATTATTCATGCTATAATTGTGTTATCCGGAAATCGTAATACATGTGTGAATACATAGACCACAACATGTCCCTAGTGAGCCTCTAGTTGACTAGCTCGTTGATCAACAGATAGTCATGGTTTCCTGACTATGGACATTGGATGTCATTGATAACGTGATCACATCATTAAGACAATGATGTGATGGACAAGATCCAATCCTAAGCAAAGCACAAGATCGTGTAGTTCATTTGCTAGAGCTTTTCTAATGTCAAGTATCATTTCCTTAGACCATGAGATTGTGTAACTCCCGGATACTGTAGGAGTGCTTTAGGTGTACAAAACGTCACAACATAACTAGGTGACTATAAAGGTATACTACAGGTATCCCCGAAAGTGTCTGTTGGGTTGACATGGATCGAGACTGGGATTTGTCACTCCGTATGACGTAGAGGTATCTCTGGGACCACTCGGTAATGCATCATCATAATGAGCTCAATGTGACCAAGTGGTTGGTCACAGGATCATGCATTACGGTACGAGTAAAGTGACTTGCCGGTAACGAGATTGAACGAGGTATTGGGATACCGACGATCGAATCTCGGGTAAGTAACGTACCGATTGACAAAGGGAATTGTATACGGGATTACTTGAATCCTCGACATCGTGGTTCATTCGATGAGATCATAGTGGAACATGTGGGAGCCAACATGGGTATCCAGATCCCCTTGTTGGTTATTGGCCGAAGAGTTGTCTTGGTCATGTCTGCATGATTCCCGAACCCGTAGGGTCTACACACTTAAGGTTCGGTGACGCTAGGGTTGTAGAGATATTAGTATGCGGTAACCCGAAAGTTGTGCGGAGTCCCGGATGAGTTCCCGGACGTCACGAGGAGTTCCGGAATGGTCCGGAGGTAAAGATTTGTATATAGGAGGTCCAGTCTCGGCCACCGGGAAAGTTTCGGGGGTCACCGGTATTGTACCGGGACCACCGGACGGGTCCCGGGGGTCCACAGGGTGGGGCCACCTATCCCGGCGGGCCCCATGGGCTGAAGTGGGAAGGGAACCAGCCCCTGGTGGGCTGGTGCGCCCCCCTTGGGCCTTCCCCTGCGCCTAGGGTTGGAAACCCTGGGGTGGGGCGCCCCACCTGACTTGGGGGGCAAGTTCCCCCCTTTGGCCGCCCCCCCCCCCTTGAGATTGGATCTATAGGGGGCCAGCGCCCCCCCCCCCAGGTCCCCTATATAAAGAGGGGGGAGGGATGGCTGCGCACCCAAGCCCCTGGCGCCTCCCTCTCCCCCCGTAATACCTCTCCCTCTCGCTGAGCTTGGCGAAACCCTGCCGAGATCCCCGCTACTTCCACCACCACGCCGCCGTGCTGCTGGATCTCCATCAACCTCCCCTTCCCCCTTGCTGGATCAACAAGGAGGAGACATCTCTCCCAACCGTACGTGTTTTGAACGCGGAGGTGCCGTCCGTTCGGCGCTAGGATCATCGGTGATTGGGATCACGACGAGTACGACTCCATCAACCCCGTTCTCTTGAATGCTTTCGCTCGCAATCTACAAGGGTATGTAGATGCACTCCTATCTCTCTCGTTGCTAGATGACTCCATAGATTGATCTTGGTGATGCGTAGAATTTTTTTTATTTTCTGCAACGATCCAACAGTGGCATCATGAGCTAGGTCTATGCGTAATTTCTATGCACGAGTAGAACACAATTTTGTTATGGGCGTAGATGTTGTCAATTTACTTGCCACTACTAGTCTTATCTTGTTTCGGCGGCATCGTGGGATGAAGCGGCCCGGACCGACCTTACACGTACGCTTACGTGAGACAGGTTCCACCGACTGACATGCATTAGTTGCATAAGGTGGCTAGCGGGTGTCTGTCTCTCCCACTTTAGTCGGATCGGATTCGATGAAAAGGGTCCTTATGAAGGGTAAATAGAAATTGGCATATCATGTTGGGGTTTTGACGTAGGTAAGAAACGTTCTTGCTAGAACCCTATTGCAGCCACGTAAAAACATGTAACAACAATTAGAGGACGTCTAACTTGTTTTTGCAGCATATGGTTTGTGATGTGATATGGCCAAAAAGGATGTGATGAATGATATATATGTGATGTATGAGATTGATCATGTTCTTATAATAAGAATCACGACTTGCATGTCGATGAGTATGACAACCGGCAGGAGCCATAGGAGTTGTCTTAATTATTGTATGACCTGCGTGTCATTGAATAAACGCCATGTAATTACTTTACTTTATTGCTAAACCGTTAGCCATAATAGTACAAGTAATCATTGGCGTGACAACTTCATGAAGACACGATGATGGAGATCATGATGATGGAGATCATGGTGTCATGCCGGTGACGATGATGATCATGGCGCCCCGAAGATGGAGATCAAAAGGAGCAAAATGATATTGGCCATATCATGTCACTATTTGATTGCATGTGATGTTTATCATGTTTTTGCATCTTATTTGCTTAGAACGACGGTAGTAAATAACATGATCCCTCATAATAATTTCAAGTAAGTGTTCCCCCTAACTGTGCGCCGTTGCAAAAGTTCATTGTTTCGAAGCACCACGTGATGATCGGGTGTGATAGATTATAACGTTCACATACAACGGGTGTAAGACGGATTTACACATGCAAAAACACTTAGGTTGACTTGACGAGCCTAGCATGTACAGACATGGCCTCGGAACACAAGAGACCGAAAGGTCGAACATGAGTACTATAGAAGATACGATCAACATGAAGATGTTCGCCGATGATGACTAGTCCGTCTCACGTGATGATCGGACACGGCCTAGTTGACTCGGATCATGGATCACTTAGATGACTAGAGGGATGTCTATCTGAGTGGGAGTTCATTAAATAATTTGATTAGATGAACTTAATTATCATGAACTTAGTCTAAAAACTTTTGCAATATGTCTTGTAGATCAAATGGCCCACGCTAATGTTGCCCTCAACTTCAACGCGTTCCTAGAGAAAACCAAGCTGAAAGACGATGGCAGCAACTACACGGACTGGGTCCGGAACTTGAGGATCATCCTCATAGCTGCCAAAAGAGCATATGTCCTAGATGCACCGCTAGGTGAAGCACCCGTTTTCCCCGCAACTCAAGACATTATGAATGCCTGGCAGTCGCGTGTTGATGACTACCCCCTCGTTCAGTGCGGCATGCTTTACAGCTTAGAACCGGGGCTCCAAAAGCGTTTTGAGCAACACGGAGCATATGAGATGTTCGAAGAGCTGAAAATGGTTTTCCAAGCTCATGCTCGGGTCGAGAGATATGAAGTCTCCATCAAGTTCTATAGTTGTAAGATGGAGGAAAATAGTTCTATCAGTGAGCACATACTCAAAATGTCTGGGTTGCACAACCGCTTGTCCCAGCTGGACATTAACCTCCCGGATGAGGCGGACATTGACAGAATCCTTCAGTCGCTCCCACCTAGCTACAAGAGCTTTGTGATGAACTACAATATGCAGGGGATGGTGAAAACTATTCCTGAGGTATTTTCAATGCTGAAATCAGCGGAGGTGGAAATCAAAAAGGAACATCAAGTGTTGATGGTCAATAAAACCACTAGTTTCAAGAAAGGCAAGGGCAAGAAGAACTTCAAGAAGTATGGCAAGGGAGTTGCCGCGCCTGGTAAGCCAGTTGCCGGGAAGAAGCCAAATCATGGACCCAAACCTGAGAGTGAGTGCTTTTGTTGCAAGGGAAGGAGACACTGGAAGCGTAACTTCCCCAAGTACTTAGCAGACAAGAAGGCCGGCAACACCAAAGGTATATGTGATATACATGTAATTGATGTGTACCTTACCAGTACTCGTAGTAGCTCCTGGGTATTTGATACCGGTGCGGTTGCTCATATTTGTAACTCGAAACAGGAGCTGCGGAATAAGCGGAGACTGGCGAAGGACGAGGTGGCAATGCGCGTCGGGAATGGTTCCAAGGTCGATGTGATCGCCGTCGGCACGCTACCTCTACATTTACCTACAGGATTAGTTTTAAACCTCAATAATTGTTATTTAGTGCCAGCTTTGAGCATGAACATTGTATCTGGATCTCGTTTAATACGAGATGGCTACTCATTTAAATCCGAGAATAATGGTTGTTCTATTTATATGAGAGATATGTTTTATGGTCATGCCCCGCTGGTCAATGGTTTATTCTTAATGAATCTCAAACGTTATGTTACACACATTCATAGTGTGAATACCAAAAGATGTAAGGTTGATAACAATAGTCCCACATACTTGTGGCACTGCCGCCTTGGTCACATTGGTGTCAAACGCATGAAGAAACTCCATGCTGATGGACTTTTGTAGTCTCTTGATTACGAATCATTTGACACATGCGAACCATGCCTCATGGGCAAAATGACCAAGACTCCGTTCTCCGGAACAATGGAGCGAGCAACCAACTTATTGGAAATCACACATACTGATGTGTGCGGTCCAATGAGCGTTGAGGCTCGTGGAGGCTATCGTTATGTTCTCAATCTCACTGATGACTCAAGTAAATATGAGTATGTCTACTTGATGAAACACAAGTCTGAGACCTTTGAAAAGTTCAAGGAATTTTAGAATGAGGTAGAGAATCAATGTGACTGAAAAATAAAGTTCTTACGATCAGATCGTGGAGGAGAATATTTAAGTCACGAATTTGGTACGCACTTCAGGAAATGTGGAATCGTTTCACAACTCACGCCGCCTGGAACACCTCAGCGTAACGGTGTGTCTGAATGTCGTAATCGCACTCTATTGGATATGGTGCGATCTATGATGTCACTCACCGATTGACCGCTATCATTTCGGAGATACGCTTTAGAGATAGCTACATTCACTTTAAATAGGGCACCATCTAAATCCGTTGAGACGACACTGTATGAATTATGGTTTGGAAAGAAACCTAAGCTGTCGTTTCTAAAAGTTTGGGGATGCGATGCTTATGTCAAGAAACTTCAACCTGAAAAGCTCGAACCCAAGTCGGAAAAATGCGTCTTCATAGGATACCATAAGGAAACCATTGGGTATACCTTCTACCTTAGATCCGAAGGCAAGATCTTTGTTGCCGAGAACAGGTCCTTTCTGGAGAAAGAGTTTCTCTCGAAAGAAATAAGTGGGAGGAAAGTAGAACTCGATGAAGTACTGCCTCTTGAACCGGAAAGTAGCGCAGCTCAGGAAGATGTTCCTGTGGTGCCTGCACCGACTAGATAGGAAGTTAGTGATGATGATCAAGGTACTTCGGATCAAGTTGCTACTGAACTTCGAAGGTCCACAAGGACACGTTCCACACCAGAATGGTATGGCAACCCTGTCCTAGAAATCATGTTGTTAGACAACGGTGAACCTTCGAACTATGAAGAAGCGATGGCGGGCCCAGATTCCAACAAATGGCTTGAAGCCATGCAATCCGAGATATGATCCATGTATGAAAACAAAGTATGGACTTTGACAGACTTGCTCGATGATCGGCGAGCGATAGAAAATAAACGGATCTTTAAGAAGAAGACGGACGCGGATGGCAATGTTACCATCTATAAATCTCGACTTGTCGCTAAGGGTTATCGGCAAGTTCAAGAAGTTGACTATGATGAGACTTTCTCTCCCATAGCGAAGCTGAAGTCCGTCTGAATTATGTTAGCAATTGCCACATACTATGATTATGAGATATGGCAAATGGACGTCAAAACGGCATTCCTTAACGGCTATCTTAAGGAAGAATTGTATATGATGCAGCCGGAAGGTTTTGTCGATCCTAAGAATGCTAACAAGGTATGCAAACTCCAGCGCTCCATCTATGGGCTGGTGCAAGCATCTCGGAGTTGGAACATTCGCTTTGATGAAATGATCAAAGCGTTTGGGTTTATGCAGACTTATGGAGAAGCCTGCGTTTACAAGAAAGTGAGTGGGAGCTCTGTAGCATTTCTCATATTATATGTAGATGACATACTTTTGATGGGAAATGATATAGTACTTTTACACAACATTAAGGCCTACTTGAATAAGTGTTTTTCAATGAAGGACCTTGGAGAAGCTGCTTACATATTAGGCATCAAGATCTATAGAGATAGATCGAGACGCCTCCTAGGTATTTCACAAAGCACATACCTTGATAAGATATTGAAGAAGTTCAATATGGATCAGTCCAAGAAGGGGTTCTTGCCTATGTTGCAAGGTGTGAAATTGAGCTCGGCTCAATGCCCGACCATGACAGAAGATAGAGAAAAGATGAGTGTCATCCACTATGCCTCGGCTATAGGGTCTATTACGTATGCCATGCTGTGTACCAGACCTGATGTAAACCTTGCCATAAGTTTGGTAGGAAGGTACCAAAGTAATCCCGGCATGGAACACTGGACAGCATTCAATAATATCCTGAAGCACCTCAAAAGCACTAAGGATATGTTTCTCGTTTATGGAGGTGACAAAGAGCTCGTCGTAAAGGGTTACGTCGCCGCTAGCTTCGATACAGATCTGGATGACTCTAAGTCACAAACCGGATACGTGTATATTTTGAATGGTGGGGTAGTAAGCTAGTGCAGTTGCAAGCAAAGCGTCATGGCGAGATCTACATGTGAAGCGGAGTACATGGCAGCCTCGGAGGCAGCGCATGAAGCAATCTGGATGAAGGAGTTCATCACCGACCTAGGAGTCATACCCAATGCGTCGGCGCCGATCCCTCTCTTCTGTGACAACACTGGAGCTATTGCCCTTGCCAAGGAGCCCAGGTTTCACAAGAAGACCAGGCGCATCAAGCGTCGCTTCAACTCCATTCGTGAAAATGTTCAAGATGGAGACATAGATATTTGCAAAGTGCATATGGATCTCAATGTCGTAGATCCGTTGACTAAGCCTCTTCCGCGAGCAAAACATGATCAACACCAGAACTCTATGGGTGTTCGATTCATCACAATGTAACTAGATTATTGACTCTAGTGCAAGTGGGAGACTATTGGAAATATGCCCTAGAGGCAATAATAAAATGATTATTAATATATTTCCTTGTTCATGATAATTGTCTATTATTCATGCTATAATTGTGTTATCCGGAAATCGTAATACATGTGTAAATACATAGACCACAACATGTCCCTAGTGAGCCTCTAGTTGACTAGCTCATTAATCAATAGATAGTCATGGTTTCCTGACTATGGACATTGGATGTCATTGATAACGGGATCACATCATTAGGAGAATGATGTGATGGACAAGACCCAATCCTGAGCATAGCACTAGATCGTGTAGTTCGTTTGCTAGAGCTTTTCTAATGTCAAGTATCATTTCCTTAGACCATGAGATCGTGTAACTCCCAGATACCTTAGGAGTGCTTTGTGTGTACCAAGCATCACAACGTAACTGGATGACTATAAAGGTATACTACAGGTATCCCCGAAAGTGTCTGTTGTGTTGACACGGATCGAGACTGGGATTTGTCACTCCGTATGACGGAGAGGTATCTCTGGTCCCACTCAGTAATGCATCATCATAATGAGCTCAATGTGACCAAGTGGTTGGTCACGGGATCATGCATTACGGTACGAGTAAAGTGACTTGCCGGTAACGAGATTGAACGAGGTATTGGGATACCGACGATCGAATCTCGGGCAAGTAACGTCCCGATTGACAAAGGGAATTGTATACGTGATTACTTGAATCCTCGACATCGTGGTTCATTCGATGAGATCATCGTGGAACATGTGGGAGCCAACATGGTTATTGGCCGAAGAGTTGTCTCGGTCATGTCTGTGTGATTGCCGAACTCGTAGGGTCTACACTTAAGGTTCGGTGACGCTAGGGTTGTAGAGATATTAGTATGCGATAACCCAAAAGTTGTTCGGAGTCCCGGATGAGATCTCGGACGTCACGAGGAGTTCCGGAATGGTCCAGAGGTAAAGATTTGTATATAGGAAGTCCAGTTTCGGCCACCGGGAAAGTTTCGGAGGTCACCGGTATTGTACCGGGACCACCGGAAGGGTCCCGGGGGTCCACCGGGTGGGGCCACCTACCCCGGAGGGCCCCATGGGCTGAAGTGGGAAGGGAACCAGCCCCTGGCAGGCTGGTACGCCCCCCTTGGGCCTCCCCCTACGCCTAGGGTTGGATACCCTGGGGGTGGGGGCGCCCCACCTGAATTGGGGGGCAAGTTCCCTCTCCCCCCGTAACACCTCTCCTTCTCGTTGAGCTTGGCGAAGCCTTGCCGAGATCCCCGCTACTTCCACCACCATGCCGCCGTGCTGCTGGATCTCCATCAACCTCCCATTCCCCCTTGCTGGATCAAGAAGGAGGATACGTCTCTCCCAACCGTACGTGTGTTGAACGCGAAGGTGCCGTCCGTTCGGTCAGGATTGGTCGTCCCTTGACGCCAATTGCTCAGGATGCATCATGGGTGATCGCCCCCAACCAGAAACTCCAAGTCGAAGCTCACCAAGTACTCCCCCACCTCAAGTCACCAATCCGATACTTGTTGATGATGACTATGTGGTCCATCCAACTCCCACTCCAAGAGCGACGCCTGCATTCCGTAGGCTTCGCAAAGGACCAAGGCCACAAGGTGTTGTGTCGAGCGATCCAGCAGGAGAAGTGAAACCCCACTCAGTAGCATGACAAGTGTTTTCTGAAGCCACTCCTACTGTGAACGTCTCTGAGTCTGAAGCCAAGGCTGCTGAAGACATACCGGCTGCATCAACCAATGAAAATCGAGAACCCCATGAAGAAGAAGAGCATGTTGTCACACCCCCACCAATCAAGAAAATGTTCTCGAGGAGAACGTGTCTGTGTCCGACCCTCCAGCTACTCAAGTGGAGGTTGAAAACACTGAGGCGGCCACCAACAACATTACTGAAGCCAATGAGGTTGTCATGGCTGAAGCAAATGTGGCTCCTTCAGTGAACACGGTGTCTGAAGCCAATGTCGCACCTGCCACCAATGTGCAGCTTGAAGCCCTTGTCAATGTCACTGCTCATGTACCGCCTCCAAGACCACACACCATTGAGCAAGCATTTTATCAACGTGAGCTTGTCACTGTCAGATGGCCCATTCTGGTTCCTCCGCCTGCTCCCGGACCTCAATTTGATTATCATGTGGAGCACAAGCATCATATTCAGCAGCCAAAACCAAGGCTCCCAAGGTTTCCAGGTACTGCATCTGCGCCAGGATCGTTCAACGCAAATGGCTTCATTGAACACAACACTTTCTTTGATAGAGCCAAGAACCCATATTCAAAACCCAGAATTTCATCTGATTGGTTCTGGAGCTATCAGCAGCGCAGTTATTATTCCTGTGTCTTATACAATCAAGGGCGCATTTTCCCTCATATGTGTCTTGACTGCGAAGCCATTGCTGGACTGCCCTGTTTGGAAGAAGCCCTAGACTGCTTCAGATATGCTGGCCTTCTGCAATTCGTGATCGACAAGGAAAATTGGAATGAAGAGCTTCTGCTACAATTCTATGCTACACTTCACATCCGTGGCTACAACAAGGACATCAAAACTTGGGTCCTTGAGTGGATGACACGCAATGTCCATCATGAAGCCAAAGGTCTTGATATCATTGAGCTTGCTGGTCTGCCACTCCAGGTGAACTTTATGAACCTAGTTGTCAGCTTCACTGCAATGCCTTAGAAAGCATATTCCAGAAGCCAAAGCCCAACATGAGCCAAATGCTGAGTATGATGAAGCCTCTGCCACAAGATTTTGAATATCCTATGGAATTTTTTGTTGAAGATCTAGAGTATTTGCCCCACACCATCTATCACATTATAAGGCGAACTCTATGGCCCATCAAAGGACATTCTTCTGCAGCAAAGCTTGAAGGCTCAATGAAGACATTGGTCTTCTACATTCTCAATAGCATCAACTTCAATGCTCAGGATTTCTTCGTTCGCCAACTTGCTGCATCTGGCTCAGATATATTTGGTATGAATTTCTATGCTCCATGGGTAATGCGCCTTATCAAGCTTCACTCTACTGCTAACTATCAGCCCTCTGCGCGCAACCATCTCATATTCTTGCCAGAGGTTGATATGTCTGTTGAAGCCATATACCCAGAGCGTGCCAAGGAGGCAATTTATCTTCACAATGCCGATCGTCCAAGTTTCTCTGAACATGTTGAAGGAGTTCATGCTGCCACTCGTGTTTATCCTTTGGCTGGAGATACACGTGCACCTCGTCGTGCCCATACAGAAGCCACTGAAAGCACTATTACTCAAAGGCCTCAGAAGAGATCTCATGTGCTCAATGACCGAGAGCTTCTCATGGCCTTGCATTACAAACAGGATAAGTATCATTTCTGGCTGAAGCGTCAGATGCAGAGTTTCTTGATGGATGTTAACCGCATTCGCAATCTAGCCACCAAGAATGCATTCATCACTCATGAAACGTGTCGGCGTTCGTGGAAGAGTCTGACATTACTCAGTTCTGAAGATGATCTTCTGAGAGATGGCTTCACAGAGAGATTCAAATTTGATTCCACTCCTCCCAGGAATGTTGTCTTGCGTCGGACTCCTTCACCCGAAGACTCTGAGTACTCCTCTTCGGCAACAACTGTAAATGCCAGAGTCATCGATGATGAAGACGATGCTACATCGCCAACAACCACTTTAGTGTGTATCGACACTTCACCAGGCCCGTTTGCTCCACCAAACTCCAACGTCGACCCTGCTCCTTCTGGGAACGAGTAGATGCTTATGTCTTCAAACCTTTTTGGTCATCACTGACAAAAGGGGAGAAGCATATGAGTTGATAGTATTCAAGCGGGTCCTTATGGGTGGTTGCATTATTTTTGACAAGTCTTACAACTCTCGTCTTTTGATACATTTGGTTCTCTGAGTTGTAACACTTAAACTTGATGGTTGTCTGCTACTTTACTTGCTATTCTATGATAAATCCCGCATGAAGTCATTCTGCAGACATCCATCTGTCATTATGCATATCATTATCTTTGTTACTTCTTATATGCATAATGCCTTGTCTTCACACCTTGATGATGGCCTCCACAAAGCAAAACCTACCATGTGCATTTGCATTCAAACGCAAATCATTTATATGCACATATTCAGGGGGAGCCTCGTCGTATGTATGAAGACAATACTCACAACACTAAACTTTCACATACTTTTATCCCCGTTGAAAACTTCAACTATTTTTTCATCAATCACCAAAAAGGGGGAGATTGTAAGTGCATCTAGTGCCACCCCTAGTTGGTTTTGGAGCATTGACGACAAACTTGGTTGACGGACTAATGTGTTTGTGAGAATTGCAGGATAACACAGGTAGTAGTCCCATATTGATTCGGTTTACCTACCAGAGATGACCCCTAAAAATGTGTGAAGACATTGAAGACAGTGGTGGTCTGTGAAAACATTCACATTGAAGACTATGACATGAGAAGACATCGCATGAAGACTATGGAGTGCGAAGACATAGTTGTTTTGTAGTTTCCTTTTCTTCTTTGTTGAGTCATAGGAACCACCGTACTGTTAAGTGGGGTCCAAGTGAACAAAGTCAGAGTGACTGATGTGATGCTCAACCAAATCATATGTCTTCGAGCAAAGACAATGAGAGCAAATCTTATCCAGAGCTGGATGAGTCAGCTTTACTTGTAGCCCAAGTCAAGCCGCCGCATGTGTTTGAAATCTAACCGTTGGATATGTGTCAGGTCCTTAGTGACCCAGGGTCATTTCGGACATATCAGGTCGGGTTTCCTTCTGGCTATAAATAGCCCACCCCTACACCATAAATTGGTGGCTGCTTAGAGTTAGTGCACGACTTTTATCGTTTGAGAGCAACCCACCTCCTAAGCTTTGAGAGAGAATCCTTGCGAGGACAAAGCCCAAAACACCGAGAGCCAAAGAGTGTTAGGCATCACTGAAGTGTTTCTATCTGTGTGATCTGAAGACTTATTACACTTGAGGATTGTGAATCCTCCAGCCAGTTAGGCGTCGCGTTCTGAACATCCAAGAGTCATTGTGGATTGCCGATAAATGAAGTCTGTGAAGGTTTGGAAGTCTCCCTTGAAGACTTACCAGAGTGATTGGGCGAGGACTAAGTGTTCTTAGCTCAAGGGGAATAAGGTGAAGACGCGGTCTTCTGAGTTAAATCTCAGCCTCCCTAACCAGACATATAGTTGTCACAGCAACTGGAACTGGTCGAACAAATCCTTTGTCCTCTCCGAGCAACTGGTTCTATCCTACCTCTCTTGCTTTACTTACATTTTTTCGTGAAGTCTTTTCCTACTTTCTTTATCTGTTTGACTTCACTGAGTGAACACAATTATGTGTTTGGCTTCATACTATCTTCCATCCTGATCCATACTACCTAGATGCCCATAGTCTTCGTGATTTCATTACATTGCTTACTTGACTATGGCTTGTCTAGTGTACTCTACCTTCCACTTCATATCAATAGGTTCAATTCTATTGTTTGTCTTCAAAACACCCCTGCTTTGAAGACTTTCATAAAAATCGCCTATTCACCCCCCTCTAGTCGAATACTAGCACTTTCACATAGCAACAAGAGGGGAGAGTGGTTCCTACATACCCTCGTAGACCGAAAGCGGAAGTGTTATGACAACGCGGTTGATGTAGTCGTACGTCTTGATGATCCGACCGATCCTAGCACCAAAGATATGGCACCTCCACGATCTGCACACATTCAGCTCGATGACGTCCCACGAACTCTAGATCCTGCTGAGGTCGAGGGAGAGTTTCGTCAGCACGACAGCGTGGTGACGGTGATGATGAAGTTACCGGCACAGGGCTTCGCCTAAGCACTACGACAATATGACCGAGGTGGAAATCTGTGGAGGGGGGCACTGCACACGGCTAAAAGATCAACCTGATCAACTTGTGTGTCTATGGGCTGCCCCCTCCCCCGTATATAAAGGAGTAGAGGAGGGGAGGGCCGGCTGTAACGCCCCGAATCCGATGCGCTAGGTGTCTTCCAATCATTCGTCGTTGTTTTCATGTCATTTGCTTGCATGTTGCATCTTGCCATGTCATCAGCTGCATTTCATCTGCATGTTTTTTAAAACTTGCATCCATTCGGGTCCTCCCATTCTCTCTGTTGTCCGATCCGAGTCCAGACACACTCGCACGCGCCCGTGGCACCTCCCAATTCTTGTTTTGTGAGCCTCCAAAAAACGTTCTCGGAATGGGCCGAGATTTGCCGAGTGGTCTCGGTACATCATCGGTAGACCGCATGTCAAATTTCATTCCATTTGGAGGTCGTTTGATGCCCCAACGGTTAACCGAGTTAACCGAAACCCACTTCTCTTTGCAGCCCAGCACCCCTCCACACAGCCCACATAGCCCATCTAACTCCCCTCCATGCTCTCCACCGTTCAATCACGATCGTGTGGGCGAAAACCACACCTCATTTGGACTCTCCTAGCTCCCTCTACATATAAGTATGCCTCTCCCCCCCCCAATTCGCAGTCTAACACTAGCTTCTTCCTCCCGCCGCCGGACATGTCCGCGCCGCCATCAGATGCGTCCGTCACCGCTCCCACAGCCAATCGTGGCTTGCCACATGCCCTCCGCCGCGTCCCATCGTCGACGGCCCGCCGAAACCCATCGCGGGCCCACCCGGGCCAAGATCCCCGCCGCTGTCGGGCCCGAGCCTCCCCGAATCCGCCGCCCCGACGACCTCGCTCCGCCGCCACCATTCGCCAGCACCACGCTGCAGCATCGCAGCCGCCACCATTCTCCGCCTCCCGCGCGCTCGTGCCTTCCCGCGCCGGCCACCGCACGCCCGAGCGCTCCGCCCGCGCTGGCCACCGCACGCTCGAGCGCTCCACCCGCGCCGGCAATCGCCTCGCCCCGCCGCCTTTCCTCCGCGCTGCCCGCGCTCGCCCTCTGCCGCTGAGCTGCCGTCCCGCCACCATCGTCGAGCGCCTCGCCTACTCCTGCAGCGTCGTCGCCGGCCGCCGTCCCAGCCAGATCCGGCGAGCCGGCCCGGATCCTCCACCAACCCTGCCTTCCCCGCACCATCCCTCGCCGGAGCACGTCGTCGCCGGATCTCGTCGACGGATCTGGTGAGGTGGACCAGATCCACCTGCTCAGTGATCCAAATGCGGCCCCATACCCGGATCCCCTTGTCCCGAACCGTCCGATCCCGTTTTCCCGCGAGGTAGATTTCACCAAGTCCCAGGTTTTTTATCAGCATGATGCATACTTTGACCTATCATAACTTCATGCATATAGCTCCGTTTTGCTTGCATGATATGTCAAAATGTTCATCTCAGAGTGCTCTTCGTGATGGAGTAGTTTGCATGCATGTTCCTACTCATATTGATGCCTTAACCTTCGATGCAAAACTGTCAAGTGTTATAAACTGCTGAAAACTGCTACATGTTAACATCATTTGTGTATCTTGTGAGTGCTATAACTTTGTCTCTGTTGATACTATGATGATGATCTTGATATGCACATGTTCTGCTTTTCATGCTCTACATGTTGGTGTGCTTTGCATTCATGTTAGTGTGAATCTTGATATCTTAATCTCTATTAGAAAAGTGCATGTTGTTGTTAATTGTTGAAAACTGTTATAACTTGCCTATTTGTCATTTTTATATCTTTTTGTGTGATTTTATTTTGAGCATCATGTCTACATGTTTTAGGAGCATAATTATGCCATATTTACAGGGGTGCGATCCATGTATTTTGATATTCCCTATAGTGAGTGCATCAAGCTTGTTAATTGGGCTACTTGCTGTTAATGTTCTGTCATGTCTGTTTCTGCCAGATCATGTTGACATGTTTGCTTGATGCTACCAATTAATCCATGCATATTCTGGAGATGCTTAGTTGACATGTTTCAATGCCCATGTTATGCTCTATGTTTCCATGCTTTTTGATGCCCTATATATGTCATGTAGTATATTTTTTCATTGCCATGAACATGCCTATATGTTGTTCCAGATTTCTATTAACTTCATGATGCTAAGTTGTGAGCTTAATATTAGTTGATACATGCCTATTCTGGAGACGCTCCAATTACATGTTTTGAAGTATGCTATGAGTAATCTGTTCACATGTCATGTTTGCTAATTTTGGATATCATATGCCTCTGTTCCATGCTTGCAAGCATGCTATCATAATGTTGTTGTTTTACACTGGCTAAAAGTGTTTCAACATTCAATCTTGTCTTGTTCGTTTCCACTAATCTATGAGCCATATGTATATGATGTCTTGATGTTATTTTCTCTTTATTATGTGTACTTTGATGCCATGCCCTTGGTTTCTATGTTTCCTTGCTGTAGCTTGTCTCTTTCTTGCTCTCAAGTTGCCATCATATTAACTCTGCTCATGTATATGCTCCTGTGTTATAAAGTTGCATTTTTGCATTGATCATATTGGGCTAATCTTGATGCCTATGAACCCGAAGCTTAATGATATTTGAAGTATGTTATCTGTAAATGAAGTGCATGTCAAGTTTATGCTCATATGATTCCTGTAGCATGTTGTTTTGATGATTGCAAAGTGCCTAGTTGTTGTTTTGGGCAGATTGTTGCTATATCTTGTTTGGAGTGTATGTGTTGCACCGTTGCCCCGTTTTGAGCATGCTCTATATAAAACTTGCTTAGAATTGCATGTAGTTTCATCATGTCATGTTGAATCCTTGTTGTGAGTGTGTTTGTTTGATGATTGAATGCATTTTGCATCAATGCCATGTTTGACTTGTTTTGCTCATATCTTCTAGGCCGTAGCTCCGAATTAAATGAACTTAATATGTAACTTGACTAGAATTTCGTGTAGATCATCTTGGTGCATATTAACTTGCTGTTTAACTACTTGAACATAGGGTTTATTAATATCTGGACCAATTTCAAAATTTGCATATGGGGACTTATCGGAATTGTTATATGTTGTTCCGGCCTCATTTAAACTTGCTTTGTTGTGATGTTCTTGTATGCATCATCTCTTGCCATGAGTAGCATCATGTAGCCTTGTCATGCATCATGATTGGTTGAGCATCATGTCATGTTTATGTGTTGTGTGTTTACCATGTTGTGCTTGGTTCGTCTATGCTTGGTTCGTCTTTGCCCGTTCGTCTTCTTCATGGACTCGTTCTTCTTCCTAGCGGAATTTAAGGCAAGATGACCGTTACCTTGGATCTCACTACAATCATTGCTATGCTAGTTGCTTCGTTCTATCGCTATGCTATGCTACCTATCACTTGTTTTTCAAGCCTCCCAAATTGCCATGTCAGCCTCTAACCTTTTCACCCTTCCTAGCAAACCGTTGTTTGGCTATGTTACAGCTTTGCTCAGTCCCTCTTATAGCGTTGTTAGTTGCAGGTGAAGTTGAAGATTGCTCCATGTTGGAACATGTTTATGTTGGGATATCACAATATCTCTTATTTTAATTAATGCATCTATATACTTGGTAAAGGGTGGAAGGCTCGGCCTTATGCCTGGTGTTTTGTTCCACTCTTGCCACCTTAGTTTCCGTCATACCGGTGTTATGTTCCTTGATTTTGCATTCCTTACGCGGCTGGGTTGATGGGAACCCCTTGACAATTCGCTTTGAATAAAACTCCTGCAGCAAGGCCCAACCTTGGTTTTACATTTGCCTAACAACCTATAACCTTTCACTTGGGAGTAATTAACCCGAGGGTCATCTTTATTTTAAACCCCCCCTGGCCAGTGCTTCTCTAAGTGTTGGTCCGAATCAAGAAGCCTGCAGGGCCACCTTGGGGAAACTTGAGGGCTGGTTTTACTTGTAGCTTGTCTCATTCGTTGTGCCCTGAGAATGAGATATGTGCAGCTCCTATCTGGATTTGTCGGCACATTCAGGCGGTCTTGCTGGTCTTGTTTTACCATTGCCGAAATATCTTGTAACCGGGATTCCGAGACTGCTCGGGTCTTCTCGGGAGAAGGAATATCCTTCGTTGGTCGTGATAGCTTATAATGGGCTAAGTTGGGACACCCCTGCAGGGTATAAACTTTCGAGAGCCGTGCCCGCGGTTATGTGGAAGATGGGAATTTGTTAATATCCGGTTGTAGAGAACTTGACACTGCACTTAATTAAAACGCATCAACCGCGTGTGTAGCCGTGATGGTCTCTTCTCGGCGGAGTCTGGGAAGTGAACGCAGTTTGGGTTATGTTTGAACGTAAGTAGTTTCAGGATCACTTTTTGATCATTACTAGTTTGTGACCGTTTGCGTAGCTTCTCATCTTATTGTTGTATTCGTAAGTTCGCCACCATATCATGCTTAGTCGCTACTTCAACCTCACCACTTATCCATTCCATACCCCTTTAAGCTTTGCTAGTCTTGATACCCATGGTAATGGGATTGCTGAGTCCTCGTGGCTAATAGTTTACTACAACAACAGTTGAAGGTGTAGGTAATGTTTTGAGTTCTTCTTCTGCTCCGTCGTTTAGGCAATAGGTTCCTTGTCGGCAGCCTGGGCTAGCAGGGTGGATGTCGTTTGAGTTTCTTTTTTTGTTTCATCCGTAGTCGGATGTTGCCCTTATGTATGAGTTTGTTGTATTCATGTAGAAATGTATGCCTCTTGTATGTATCCCCAAATATTATGTAATGGTACGATGTAATGATATCCACCATGAAAAAGCGTCTCCAATATGCGCTTCTATCCTTGGTGGGACCTTCGAGTTCCTTTAGGATAGGGGCGCATATTGGGTGTTACACCGTCCCTCTATGGCACGCCCAAGGTGGGAGGAGTCCTACTCCCAGTAGGAGTAGGTTTCCCCCTTCCCTAGTTGGAGTCGGAGAAGAAGGAAGAGGGAGAGGGAGAGAAGGAAAGGGGGGCCGACCCCCCTCGCAATTCGGATTGAGCGTGGGGGGGCGCCCCCACCTTGGACGCCTCCTCCTCTCTTCCACCATGGCCCATTAAGGCACACTGACTCCCTGGGGGGTTCCGGTAACCTCCAGGGACTCCGGAAAAACGCCTGAACCACTCGGAAACTTTCCGGTGTCCAAACATAGCCTTCCAATATATCAATCTTTATGTCTCGACCATTTCGAGACTCCTCGTCATGTCCGTGATCACATCCGGGATTCCGAACAATCTTAGGTTCATCATATCACATAAAATCATAATACCAATCGTCATCAATCGTTAAGCGTGTGGACCCTACGGGTTCGAGAACTATGTACACATGACCGAGACACATCTCCGGTCAATAACCAACAGCGTAACTTGGATGCTCATATTGGTTCCTACATATTCTACGAAGATCTTTGTCGGTCAAACCTCATAACAACATACGTTGTTCCCTTTGTCATCGGTATGTTACTTGCCCAAGATTCGATCGTCGGTATCTCAATACCTAGTTCAATCTCATTACCGGCAAGTCTCTTTACTCATTCCGCAATACTTCATCCCGCAACTAACTCATTAGTCACAATGCTTGCAAGGCTTATAGTGATGAGTATTACCGAGAGGGCCCAGAGATACCTCTCCGAAACACGGAGTGACAAATCCTAATCTCGATCTATGCCAATCCAACAAACACCTTCGGCGACACCTGTAGAGCACCTTTATAATCATCCATTTATGTTGTGGCGTTTGGTAGCACACAAAGTATTCCTTCGGTATTCGGGAGTTTCATAATCTCATAGTTTGAGGAACTTGTATAAGTCATGAAGAAAGCAGTTGCAATGAAACTGACACGATCATAATGCTAAGCTAACGGATGGGTCATGTCCATCACATCATTCTCCTAATGATGTGATCCCGTTCATCAAATGACAACACATGTCTATGGTTAGGAAACATAACCATCTTTGATTAACGAGCTAGTCAAGTAGAGGCACACTAGGGACTATATGTTTTGCCTATGTATTCACACATGTACTAGGTCTCCGTTTAATACAATTCTAGCATGAATAATAAACATTTATCATGAATTAAGGAAATAAATAATAACTTTATTATTGCCTCTAGGGCATATTTCTTCAGTCTCCCACTTGCACTAGAGTCAATAATCTAGATTACATAGTAATGATTCTAACACCCATGGAGCTTTGGTGCCGATCATGATTTGCTCGTGGAAGAGGCTTAGTCAACGGGTCTACAACATTCAGATCTGTATGTATCATGCAAATCTCTATGCCCCCCTCCGACACTTGATGAGGGATGGAATTGAAGCATCTCTTGATGTGCTTGGTTCTCTTGTGAAATATCTGGATTCCTTTGCCAAGGCAATTGCACCAGTATTGTCACAGAAAATTTTCATTGGACCCGATGCATTAGGTATGACACCTAGATCGGATATGAACTCCTTCATCCAAACTCCTACATTTGCTGCTTCCAAAGCAGCAATGTACTCCGCTTCACACGTAGATCCCGCCACGACGCTCTGCTTGGAATTGCACCAACTGACAGCTCGTCCATTCAATAAAAATACGTATCCGGTTGGCGACTTAGAGTCATCCGGATCAATGTCAAAGCTTGCATCATCGTAACCGTTTATGATGAGCTCCTTTTCACCTCCATAAACAAGAAACATATCCTTAGTCCTTTTCAGGTATTTCAGGATATTCTTGACCGTTGTCCAGTGCTCTACTCTGGGATTACTTTGGTACCTCCCTGCTATGCTTATAGCAAGACATACATCAGGTCTGGTACACAACATTGCATACATGATAGAACCTATGGCTGAAGCCTAGGGAATGACTTTCATTTTCTCTCTATCTTCTGCAGTGGTCGGGCATTGAGTCTGACTCAATTTCACACCTAGTAACACAGGCAAGAACCCTTTCTTTGACTGATCCATTTTGAACTTCTTTAAAACTTTATCAAGGTATGTGCTTTGTGAAAGTCCAATTAAGCGTCTTGATCTATCTCTATAGATCTTGATGCCCAATATGCAAGCGGCTTCACCGAGGTCTTTCATGGAAAAACTCTTATTCAGGTATCCCTTTATGCTATCTAGAAATTCTATATCATTTCCAATCAACAATATGTCATCTACATATAAGATTAGAAATGCTACAGAGCTCCCACTCACTTTCTTGTAAATACAGGCTTCTCCAAAATTCTGTATAAAACCATATGCTTTGATCACACTATCAAAGCGTTTATTCCAACTACGAGAGGCTTGCACCAGTCCATAAATGGAACACTGGAGCTTGCCCACTTTGTTAGCACCCTTTGGATCGACAAAACCTTCTGGCTGCATCATATATAACTCTTCTTCCAGAAATCCATTCAGAATGCAGTTTGGCATCCATTTTCCAAATTTCATAATCATAAAATGCAGTAATTGCTAACATGATTCGGACATACTTAAGCATCGCTACGGGTGAGAAAGTCTCATCGTAGTCAACTCCTTGAACTTGTCAAAAACCTTTTGCAACAAGTCGAGCTTTGTAAACAGTAACATTACCGTCTGCGTCAGTCTTCTTCTTAAAGATCCATTTATTTTCTATGGTTTGCCGATCATCGGGCAAGTCCACCAAAGTCCATACTTTGTTCTCATACTTGGATTCCATCTCATATTTCATGGCCTCAAGCCATTTCGCGGAATCTGGGCTCATCATCGCTTCCTCATAGTTCGTAGGTTCATCATGGTCTTGTAACATGACTTCTAGAACAGGATTACTGTACCACTCTAGTGTGGATCTTACTCTGGAGGACCTACGAGGTTTGGTAGTAATTTAATCTGAAGCTTCATGATCATCATCATTAGCTTCTTCACTAATTGGTGTAGGAATCACGGGAACTGATTTGTGTGATGAACTACTTTCCAATAATGGAGAAGGTACAATTACCTCATCAAGTTCTACTTTCCTCCCACTCACTTCTTTCGAGAGAAACTCCTTCTCGAGAAAGGATCCATTTTTAGCAACAAAGATTTTGCCTTCGGATTTGTGATAGAAGGTGTACCCAATAGTTTCCTTTGGGTATCCTATGAAGACGCACTTCTCCGATTTGGGTTTGAGCTTATAATGTTGAAGCTTTTTCATATAAGCATCGCAGCCCCAAACTTTAAGAAATGACAACTTTGGTTTCTTGCCAAACCACAGTTCATAAGGCGTCGTCTCAACGGATTTTGATGGTGCCCTATTTAAAGTGAATGCAGCCGTCTCTAAAGCATAACCCCAAAATGATAGCGGTAAATCACTAAGTGACATCATAGATCGCACCATATCTAATAAAGTACGATTACGACGTTCGGACACACCATTTTGCTATGGTGTTCTAGGTGGCATTAATTGTGAAACTACCCCATGTTGTTTAAAATGAAGACCAAACTCGTAACTCAAATATTCTCCTCCACGATCAGATCGTAGAAACATTATTTTCTTGTTCCAGTGATTTTCCACTTCACTCTAAAATTCTTTGAACTTTTCAAATGTTTCAGACTTATGTTTCATCAATTAGATATAACCATATCTGCTCAAATCATCTGTGAAGGTAAGAAAATAACAATACCCACCACAAGCCTCAATACCCAATGGACCGTATACATTGGTATGCATTATTTCCAACAAGTCATTAGCTCATTCCATTGTTCCGGAGAACGGAGTTTTAGTCATCTTGCCCATAAGGTGCGCTTCGCAAGCACCAAGTGATTCATAATCAAGTGATTCCAAAAGTCCATCGGCATGGAGTTTCTTCATGCGCTTTACACCGATATGACCTAAACGGTAGTGCCACAAATAAGTTGCACTATCTTCATTAACTTTGCATCTTTTGGCTTCAATACTATGAATATGTGTATCATCACTATTGAGATTCAACAAAAAATAGACCATTCAGCAAGGGTGCATGACCATAAAAGATATTACTCATATAAATAGAACAACCATTATTTTCTGATTTAAATGAATAACTGTCTTGCATTAAACAAGATCCAGATATAATGTTCATGCTCAACGTTGGCACCAAATAACAATTATTCGGGTCTAAAACTAATCTCGATGGTAGATGTAGAGGTAGCGTGCCAACGGCGATCACATCGACCTTGGAACCATTTCCCACGTGCATCATCACCTCATCCTTAACCAATCTTCGTTTAATCCGTAGCCCCTGTTTCGAGTTGCAAATATGAGAAACATAACCAGTATCAAATACTCAGGCGCTACTGCGAGCATTAGTTAAGTACACATCAGTAACATGTATATCAAATACCTTTCACTTTGCCATCCTTCTTATCCGCCAAATACTTGGGGCAGTTCTGCTTCCAGTGACCAGTCCCTTTGCAGTAGAAGCACTTAGTTTCAGGCTTAGGTCCAGACTTGGGTTTCTTCTCTTGAGCAGCAACCTTTTTGTTGTTCTTCTTGAAGTTCCCCTTCTTCCCTTTGCTCTTTTTTCTTGAAACTAGTGGTCTTATTGACCATCAACACTTGATGGTCCTTTTTGATTTCTACCTTCGCGATCTTTAGCATCGCGAAGAGCTCGGGAATAGTCTTGTTCATCCCTTCCATATTATAGTTCATCATGAAGCCTTTATAGCTTGATGGCAGTGATTGAAGAACTTTGTCAATGACACAATCAACTGGAAGATCAACTCCCAGTTGAGTCAAGTGGTTATGGTACCAGACATTCTGAGTATGTGTTCACTGACAAAACCATTCTCCTCCATTTTGCAGCTGTGGAACTTGTTGGAGACTTCATATCTCTCAAGTCGGGCATTTGCTTGAAATATTAACTTCAACTCCTGGAACATCTCATATGCTCCATGACGTTCAAAACATCTTTGAAGTCCCTATTCTAAGCCGTAAAGCATGTCACACTGAACTATCGAGTAGTCATTAGCTTTGCTCTGCTAGACGTTCTTAACGTTGTTAGTAGCATCTACAGCAGGCCTGGCACCCAACGATGCTTCCAGGACATAATTCTTCCGTGCAGCATTGAGGATAATCCTCAAGTTTCGGACCCAGTCCGTGTAGTTGCTGCCATCATCTTTCAACTTAGCTTTCTCTAGGAACGCATTAAAATTCAAAGGAACGGTAGCACGGGCCATTGATCTACAACAACATAGACATGGAAAATACTATCAGGTACTGAGTTCATGATAAATTAAAGTTCAATTAATCATATTACTTAAGAACTCCCACTTAGATAAACATCCCTCTAATCATCTAAGTGATCACGTGATCCAAATCAACTAAACCATGTCCAATCATCACGTGAGATGGAGTAGTTTTCAATGGTGCACATCACTATGTTGATCATATCTACTATATGATTCACGCTCGACCTTTCGGTCTCAGTATTCTGAGGCCATATCTGCATATGCTAGGCTCGTCAAGTTTAACCCGAGTATTCTGCATGCGCAAAACTGGCTTACACCCGTTGTATATGAACGTAGAGCTTATCACACCCGATCATCACGTGGTGTCTCGGCATGATGAACTGTAGCAACGGTGCATACTCAGGGAGAACACTTGTACCTTGAAATTTAGTAAGGGATCATCTTATAATGCTATCGCCATACTAAGCAAAATAAGATGCATAAAAGATAAATATCACATGCAATCAAAATATGTGACATGATATGGCCATCATCATCTTGTGCTCATGATCTCCATCACCGAAGCATCGTCATGATCTCCATCGTCACCGGCACGACACCTTGATCTGCATCGTAGCATCATTGTCGTCTCACCAACTATTGTTACTACGACTATCGCTACCGCTTAGTGATAAAGTAAAGCAATTACATGGCTATTGCATTGCATACAATAAAGCGACAACCATATGGCTCGTGCCAGTTGCCGATAACTTTGTTACAAAACATGATCATCTCATACAACAATTTATATCACATCATGCCTTGACCATATCATATCATAGCAAGCCCCGCAAAAACAAGTTAGCCATCCTCTACTTTGTTGTTGCAAGTTTTACGTGGCTGTTACGAGATTCTAGCAAGAACCGTTCTTACCTACGCATCAAAACCACAACGATTTTTTGTCAAATGTGTTGTTTTAACCTTCGACAAGGACCGGGCGTAGCCACACTTGATTCAACTAAAGTTGGAGAAACAGACACTAACTAGCCACCTGTGTGCGAATCACGTCGGTAGAACCAGTCATGCGTAAGCGTACGCGTAATGTCGGTCTGAGCCGCTTCATCCAACAATACCGCCGAATCAAAGTATGACATGCTGGTAAGCAGTATGACTATTATCGCCCACAACTCTTTGTGTTCTACTCGTGCATATAACATCTACGCATAGACCTAGCTCGGATGCCACTGTAGGGGATCACAGTAATTTCCAAAAAAATCCTACGATCACGCAAGATCTATCTAGGTGATGCATAGCAACGAGAGGGGAGAGTGTTGTCTACGTACCCTCGTATACCAAAAGCGGAAGCGTTATGACAACGAGGTTGATGTAGTCGTACATCTTCATGATCCGACCGATCCTAGCACCGAAGATACGGCACTTCCACGATCTGCACATGTTCAGCTCAGTGACGTCCCACAAACTCTAGATCCATCTGAGGTCGAGGGAGAGTTTTTTCAGCACGACGGCATGGTGATGGTGGTGATGAAGTTACCAGTGCAGGGCTTCACCTAAGCATCACGACGATATGACCGAGGTGGAAATCTGTGGAGGGGGGCACCGCACACGGCTAAAAGATCAACTTGATCAACTTGTGTGTCTATGGGGTGCCCTGTTCCCCGTATATAAAGGAGTGGAGGAGGGGAGGGCCACCCTCTATGGCGCGCCAAAGGTGGGAGTCCTACTCCCAGTAGGAGTAGGTTCCCCCCCTTCCCTAGTGGGAGTAGGAGATGAAGGGAGAGGGAGAGGGAGAGAAGGAAATGGGGACCGTCCCCCTCCCAATTCGGATTGGGCTTGGGGGGGTGCCCCCACCTTGGTCGCCTCCTCCTCTCTTCCACCATGGCCCATTAAGGCCCATTGACTCCCTGGGGGGTTCCGGTAACCTCCCGGTACTCCATAAAAATGCCGGCAACTCGGAACATTTCCGGTGTCCGAACATAGCCTTCCAATATATCAATCTTTATGTCTCGACCATTTCGAGACTCCTCGTCGTGTCCGTGATCACGTCCGGGATTCCGAACAATCTTCAGTACATCATATCACATAAACTCATAATACCAATCATCATCGAAGACCCTACAGGTTCGAGAACTATGTAGACATGACCGAGACATGTCTCTGGTCAATAACCAATAGCGGAACCTGGATGCTCACATTGGTTCCTACATATTCTACGATGATCTTTATTGGTCAAACCGCATGACAACATACGTTGTTCCCTTTATCATCGGTATGTTACTTGCCCAATATTCGATCATCGGTATCTCAATACCTAGTTGAATCTCGTTACCGGTAAGTCTCTTTACTCGTTCCATACTTCATCCCACAACTAACTCATTAGTTAAAATGCTTGCAAGGCTTATAGTGATGAGTATTACGGAGAGGGCCCAGAGATACCTCTCTGAAACACGGAGTGAAAAATCTTAATCTCAATATATGCCAACCCAACAAACACCTTCGGAGACACCTGTAGAGCACCTTTATAATCATCCTTTTACGTTGTGACTTTTGGTAGCACACAAATTGTTCCTCCGGTATTCGGGAGTTGCATAATCTCATAGTTTGAGGAACTTGTATAAGTCATGAAGAAAGCAGTAGCAATGAAACTGTAATGATCATAATGCTAAGCTAACGGATGGATCATGTCCATCACATCATTCTCCTAATCATGTGATCCCATTCATCAAATGACAACACATGTCTATGGTTAGGAAACATAACCATCTTTGATAAACGAGCTAGTCAAGTAGAGGCATACTAGGGACTATATGTTTGGTCTATGTATTCACACATGTACTAAGTTTCCGGTTAATACAATTCTAGCATGAATAATAAACATTTATCATGAATTAAGGAAATAAATAATAACTTTATTATTGCCTCTAGGGCATATTCCCTTCAATACCAGCTCATGGTGTCGGCGGGGAGGTGGGCGAGTGGGGGTGCGGCGGCGTTGCTAGGGTATGCTCGCTCCTGTCGGGGCTCGAGGAGGCAGGCCGGCCAGGAAGTGGAAGTTGTGGACTAGCCAGTCCACGACTTCCACATTAAGAAGGACGATGACCCATCCGCTTGTGTGAATGACAACCAGGGCCCGCCGCTCATGCGAATTGAATTTGGGTGGTGGAGTTAGCTGGACGGCCGCCACGCGTCCCCGAGGCGGACGACTAGCAAGCGCGTGCCCGTCCATTTGGCGTTCGTGTGGCTGCAAGCCGAGTGCATGTTTGTGCCTAAAATGGGGCGGGCCGGACGTGAAACAAATAAAATTTGCGGATGCGACCAAGCGTTGGGCCGTGTCATCTGTCCGTTTCGGCCCAAATGGACATGAGCGGACAGGATGGGGTCACGCGTTGGAGTTGGCCTAATATTAGCACTAAGATTTCCCATGATCACATATTCGCGTATTTCGGTCGGGTCTGGAATACTTGTAACCCTGAAATTTCGAGCCAGATTCAATCTAATATTTAGATTAGGTTAATTTTTTTTTGAGTTTTGTAAAGTCAAAATCCAAAAGAATTTCCAAAATTTCCCATATTCGGCGATGTCCCAAAGTTTTTCGTTTCTGAACTAAATAAACCTTAGTCTACTACTACTATCTTCTTTCACAATTGTTGTAGTGTAGCTAGATGTTTAGGCAGGAAGGAGGCTGAAAAATTTTCTATTCCCCTCTCGTTAGGGTTCTCTCCTCTCGGCGCCCGCCGCTGTTGAGAATACCATCGCCACTGATCTCTCTCCCTCGCCCCGACGCTCAAGCCGATCACGGGGCAACCTCCGCGTTGCTGCCCGGCCTTGGTTAGGGTTTGGGGAGGTATCACTCATGTGCTGCCTCGTCCCTTGGGTAGCCCTAGGGTTTAGATGGAGGCATCGTCTTCATCACGCACGCAGGAGGAGAAGGAACTTGAGGAGATGATGGCTGAACTTGGGATCGCTGAGGAGGAATTTGATGACCTAGTTTTCAAGGATGAGATGTCGGATGCTGCTGCCAATCCCCGCTGGCTTGCGATAGGCAAGGTGCACACATCTAAGGAGTTTGGCGACTTCTGGTTCTACAAGAACATGAGGAGTGTGTGGGATTTAGCGCAAATAGTGAAATTCAGATCTTTGGGTGATAATCTATATACTATGCAATCTTCTTGTTTGGGAGATTGGAACAAGGTGATGGAGGGTGGTCTGTGGGCCTTTAGAGGACATGAGGTGGTGTTTTTAGTCTATGATGGATTCAAAAAACCATCTCTGATTGATTTGAACTGCTTCAAAATTTGGATCCAGATACATGATCTGCCCGATGGGTATGGACCTTAGGTAAAACCCTTGGCTGCAAAGGTGGGGGCTCTGTGTGAGGATGAAGATGACCATGGTGACTTTGCTGGTAATTTCTATAGGGCTAGGGTTACACTAGATGTGAGGAAGCCTCTCAAAAACCATGTCTCCATCGTGAAAAAGCAGAAATGGCAGATTTTCAAGGTTAAGTATGAACGCCTTCCGGATTGGTGTGTTGTTTGTGGTATGATTGGTCACTTATATACCAAGCATGGGGATGGTGTTCATGACCCAAAAGCATTGATTTTCAAAGAGTTGAGAGTAGCTTGGAGTATGAGGGGAGGAAATAGAGGAGGGGGTCGAACCCAGGAGGCGGGTGAGAACTCTGCAAAAGCAACATCTCAAGCTGCTGTTATGGATTTAGATAAACGGATAATGAATGAACATCAGGATGGGTACCTGAACAGAAAGAGGGGAGTGGATGCAAGTCCCTCGGGGCAAGCTCCTCCTAAGGATGTTTTGACTTTGCCAGGGCTGGGGACTGTTCCAGCAAGTCCGTCGCCGAAGCAAGATTTGAAGATACCAAAGTCGGATAACTCAAGTAAGGTCGTGGTTGGTACCAATGTGCAGAAGAATGCTTCATCTTTGTCGGGCTCCCCTAGGGAGCGCCGCTAGAATTAATGAATCTCATGAGCTGGAACTGCCGGGGAGGGGGAAATTCCCGGACAGTTCGCGAGCTAGCGACGCTAGTGCAGTCGCATTCCCCCAGGATGGTGTTTTTGTGTGAGACAAGACAAAAATAAGAGAAAATGAGAAGATTGAGAGGCTGGCTAGGCCTCAAAGGCTTTACTAGTGTGCACATCAATGGCCTCAGCGGGGGCCTTGCTCTCTTTTGGCATGAAAATCTGCTAGTGGATATTCTGGACAAGGATATGATCGATACATCGATGTGGTGGTTCATTTACATGCTGACGCCGAACCATGGAGGGTAACATTTTTGTACGGTGAGAATCGTCATCTTATGTGGTAGAAACTTCAATCCCTATAAACCACCTCGGATCTTCCTTGGCTGGTAATTGGGGATTTCAATGAGTGTCTATGGGATTTCGAGCATTTTCCGACAACACCAAGACCTAAAATACAAATGACGGCCTTTCATGATGTGCTTGAGGTATGTCAGCTGGTGGATATCAGTTTCTCAGGTGTGCCATTCACATATGATAACAGGAGATGCGGGACAACAAACGTGCATGTACGTTTGGATCGTGTTGTGGCCTCTAGTGCATGGCGTAATATGTTCGCTTTCTCATCGGTGTCCCATGTGATGTCACCATGTTCTAATCACGTGGTTCTTATTCTTAAGTGTGCTCCGGACCCTGGACCGAGTGCAGGACGTCAACGCTAATACGAGATCTTCTGGGAGTGAAGTGGTGAGCTACCTGAGTTGGTGCAGCAAGCATGGGAGTCGGCGGGATCAATTGGGAACTTTGAACAGCTACAGTAAGCCCTGAAGAAGACCATGTCTACTTTAGGCATATAGAGTAGGAAGAAGTTTGGTAATATCACCCGTGAGCTTGCCAAGTCCAGTTCACAACTCGAGGAATTGATGAATATGAACGCTGATCATAATGATATACAGCGAGTGACTGATAGAATGAACGAGTTACTATACCAGGAAGAGATGCTATGGCTCCAAAGGTCGAGAATAAATTGGTTGAAAGAGGGGGACATGAGCACGAAATACTTTCAGAGTAAGGGAGTTTCGAGAGCTCACAAGAATAAAATCCGTGAACTTGTTGATGATAGTGGGGTTGCACATTCAGACGAGGCAACAATGAGAAATATGGCTAATGAGTACTTCCAAAGAATGTACACGGCTAATCCGAACCTCATCCACACTCCGGTTTTGAGCCTTTTTGATGCATTGATAACTGATGACGATAATGCTAAGCTATGTGCTGCTTTCAGTGATGAGGAAATTATGGATGCCCTCTTTCAGATTGGACCATTGAAGGCCCCGGGTCCGGATGGATTTCCTGCATGTTTTTTTCAGCGTAACTGGAGTACGTTGCGGGACAGTGTAATCTCATCAGTGAAGGATTTTTTCAATTCATGTGTGATGCCGGAAGGGGTTAATTCAACCTCAATCGTTCTTATCCCAAATTTCCTAATCCTTCAAAGTTGACCGATTTTAGGCCTATTAGTTTATGTAATGTAATCTATAAGGTCATATCAAAGTGTTTGGTGAACCGGCTCGGCCAATTCTAGATGATATTATATCGCTGGAGCAAAGTGCTTTCATCCCCGGAAGGATGATTACGGATAACGCACTCATTGCCTTCGAGTGCATCCATCATATAAAGCAAGAGAAAGATCCTACCAGAAGCTTTTGTGCCTATAAGCTCGACTTATCAAAGGCGTACGACAGAGTTGATTGGGTTTTCTTGAAGCAAATGATGCAGAATTGGTTTCTCTCATCGTTGGGTGGACTAGATTATGACATGTGTCACTTCGGTGAGGTATTCGGTAAAACTTAATGGAAACCTTCTAGATTAGTTTGCACTGTCGCGGGGGCTACAGCAAGGTGACCCATTATCACCCTTCTTGTTCCTTTTTGTTGCTGACGGGCTCCCTGCCATTCTGAAGCATGAAGTCAATATTGGAAATATCACTCCTGTAAAAACCTGTAGAAGGGCGCCGGGAATATAACATCTTTTATTCGCCGATGACTCTTTACTATTTTTTGAAGCAACACAGGATCAAGCCTTGAAAGTCAAAGAGATATTGGACATGTATGCAAGTGCTACTGGTCAGAGCATTAATCTAAACAAGTGATCCATATTGTTCGGACATGCATGCCCAGAGGTTGCCCAGGATGCGGTCCGAACTGTCCTTGAAGTTACTAAGGCAGATTTCGAAGAAAAATATTTGGGTCTTCCTACACCTGAAGGTCGGATGTCTAAAGGACGGTTCCAAAATTTGCAAGCTAGTCTCACTAAGAGACTTATACAGTGGGGAGATGGGTGGCTGGCGCAACCGGGCCGTGAAGTTTTAATCAAGTCAGTTGCACAATCTCTCCCAACATCCATCATGGGCGTTTTTAAACTTCCGTTCTCAGTTTGTGATGACCTAACAAGGATGGTTAGAAACTTATATTGGAGCTCTAAAGATTGGCGTAGAAAAGTACATTGGAAGTCTTGGGATTATTTGATGCAGCCAAAATGTAAAGGAGGGCTTGGATTCCGCGATTACAGACTATTCAACCAAGCACTCCTGCATGCCAAGCTTGGAGACTTATTGATAGGCCGGAGAGCCTTTCTGCTCGACTGTTAAAATCTCGTTATTACCCGGATGGTCAGCTTGAGGACACGGTCTTTTCTGGTAATGCTTCCCCGTCTTGGCAGGCTATAAGTTATGGACTAGAGCTCCTAAAAAAGGCCTAGTCTGGAGAGTGGGCAATGGAGCAAACATTCGTGTATGGAGAGACAATTGGATACCTAGACCCCACTCTTTCAAACTGGTCTCTCCAAGAGGTAATTGTCGTATCCGCTATGTGTTCGAACTACTTAATGACAATGGATCATGGAATATGAACTTGATGCAGAATTACTTTTGGCCTTGTGATGTGGATGCGATCATTAAAATTAGAGCATCTCCAAGGCTTGAGGAGGATACAATTGCATGGGGACCAGGGAGGTTTGGACAATTCTCGGTGAAGTTGGCGTATGAGTTTGCTTTTGATGAAGCCAACCGGGAATCTCAATCTGCGTCTAGCACTAATCCGGAGGGCTGCCGGGCCATCTGGAACTTGATATGGAAAACGGATATCCCACCAACAGTCAAAAACTTTGCTTGGAGAGTGGTCTCAGACTCCCTTCCTACTTGGGTTAATAAGCATAAGAGGACCTTGGAAACCACCAACATATGCCCGGTGTGTGGCGTGGAACCAGAAGACAACTTCCATCCATTATGTCGCTGCCCTAGAGCATTGGAATTATGGATGTATATGTCGGAAGTTTGGAACCTTCCACCGGGGTGGATACTATGGTGAATGTCGGGAAGGAATGGTTGTTCAATGTGCTACAACCATTACATGAAATAGAGAGGTCCATGCTTCTTATGACACTCTGGAGGTGTTGGTTCATACGTAATGAGATAGTGCACAATAAGATTCCGCCGCCTCTTGAAGTATCAAGGAGGTTCCTTGTTAGCTATTTGGAGTCTCTAATTGCTATTAAAACGAACACACATATGGATCCAGCCAAGGGGAAATCAATCATCTCTTATGACCGCGTGTTACTTTAGGTTGATATCTTGCCCTCGCCACCCGTCCCCAAGTGGGCTGCACCACCGGAGGGCTGGGTAAATTTAAACACGGACGGATCTTTTGATGCTGGCAGGCAGGAGTAGGTATGGTGTTACAGGACCCTTTGGGAGGCGTAATCTTTTCAGCATGCAGAACACTTTACTCGTGTCGTGAAGCTTTGGAGGCAGAGTTGTGTGCTTGCATGGAAGGGTTATCTCTAGCGATCCAGCGAAGTGATCGTCCAGTGGCCATTGAGATGGATTCACTTGTTGCTATAAAGTTGATCCAAGAGCAAGAGAAAGATGGATCTATTTATGTTTCATTAGTAAAGATATTAGATATCTCTTATCTCTCCGTGAAAGTTGTATTACCCATGTAAACCGAACTCAAAATCAAGTTAGCGATAGTCTAGCAAACTTGGCTCGTACCGAGGGAAGAACCATGACTTGGATTGGTTCAGGACCCCCGACAGTGCTTGAGCTACTCACCACTGATTCTAACTCTTTGTTGGCTTGAGTAATACAATATTTCCACCCGCAATTTTTTTTGCTGTAGTGTAACATTCCTGCATTTTGTGGAGCCCCAGCAAAAGCAAGGCAAGTAGGCAAAGGCATCCAGAAACAGTCGGGAAACCAGGAAGCAGAGCATTTTTTTAACATAATCCCAGTTCTACCCTCCCCTGCTTCGTTCCAACATGGCGAATCCTAACCTGTTAAGCGCACAACGCAAATCACTGCCATTGCTGGTGCAAGCGAACGCGTGCCCTTGCATGTGCGTGGATACTCTCTCTCTCTCTCTCTTCCTGCACAAGTACTGACACATGCATGGCCTACATTAGCTTCCCTCTCTTCTCTAACTCCCATCGTTTTTCATTTTCTTTTGACAATTTAGATGGTACATATCTTTAGAATCAAAAAGTCATTTTCAAAACTTTTTACATATTTGAACTCGTGACGCCAAGCCCTTTAGACCAAGTACAGTCTTGGATACATTTGAAACACTTTTTTTTTAACTTTGCCTTTAAACAGTGAATAACTTTTCGTTTTTATTCTAAAGTGAGAAATAAACAGAATCAGGGCTGAAGAACTTTCTAAATAGTGGGTCTGCACTTTGTTACAAATATGAAAGAACTTTGCTAGAAAATGTATATGCAAACAAAGAACTTTATCGACAGCTGGGCCGAACTTTGATGAAATGTTTATTGAACTTTGTTGAGCCACACACAATTTAATTTTATCTAGGGCTCGCAACTTAATTTGAAATATATTGATATTAGACTTGTCTTGAAGAGCTGACTGTGAGAAACTCAAACACATAAACGAAAATTTTGGGTAATTTATTTGAAAGTAATGGTGAAATTTTTGGCTATTCTGTAATTTTATTTAAAGAGCCACAGCATGCATGTGAATATGACGAGGGGGTACACTGCATGGCTGACAACTCGGTGGGGCAGGTAGATTGGACATGACCCTAGATGGAGAGCTAGGATACAGGTTGTGCGCGCCTTATGGGCAAGTTCCGTGGGGCTCTTGATTTCTTGAAACTAAAGGAGCTTCACCTGGGCGGGCGCCAATTCACCTGGTCCAATGCACAGGCCATCCCGGTCCTTACCAAGATTGACCACGTGTTCCACTCCGACGATTGGGACATGCTCTTTCCCAATGCGCATCTTCAGGCTATCACTGCAGCTTGCTCGGATCATGCTCTATTATACCTTCAGGGTGCGTTGACATCTTGAGAAAGTCTTCCTTTAAATTCGAGGAATTCTAGCTTCGTCTCCCGGGCTTCAAGGACACCGTCACCTTGGCATGGAACAAGCCTGTCCAGGCCCGTGATGCCATCCGCAAGATTCATATCAAGCTCTGTCGGACCGCGAAGGCCTTGCGCAAGTGGCAAAAGGAAAAAGTTGGGATGCTTGGCTCCCAGATCGCAGTTGCCAAGGAGATCATCTGGCGCTTGGATGTTGCTGAGGAGGGAAGACCACTCTCGGTCTCTGAGAGGTATTTGCGTAAACAACTGAAGGCATCGTACCTGGGGCTACTAGCCATTCAGAAAATCAAGTTGAGACAACGCTCTAGGCTCAACTGGATCCGCCTGGGGGATGCCACCACTAAGGCGTAAGAACTTCATTCAGACGATCACGACCACCTCGGGGCTGGCAATTACCAGACAGTACAAGGAGTGGGCCCTTCTGGACTACTTCCAGGCTAATATCGGCACGCCTGCCCGACGCACCAAGTCCATTGTCTGGGAGAACATCAGGATGCATCGCCACAACCTATCGGCTCTGGACGATCCATTTGACGAGGCGGAGATCAAGGAGGCGGTATTCTCCTTACCTTCGGTCAGGGCCCCGGGCCCTGATGGTTTCATCGGTGCCTTCTTCAAATCATGTTGGGAGATCATCAAAGCGGATGTCGTGGCTGCGGTGATGCAGGTCGCGAACCTGCAAGGCGCCTGCGCTGGCCTGGTAAATTCAGCTAATATTATTCTGCTCCCAAAAAAAAGTCGGCGCATCATCGGTTGGCGACTATCTCCCTATCAGCTTGATACACAGCATCTCCAAAATCTTCTCCAAGTTGTTGGCTAACCGGCTAGCCCCTCTGCTTCCGTCGCTGGTTTCCAAGAGCCAGAGTGCCTTTGTGCAGAAACGATGCATCCATGATAATTTCCTACACGTGCAAAACTTGATCAAAGATTTGCACCGCTCTTCAACGCCAGGCCTTTTCCTCAATCTCGACATCTCCAAGGCTTTCAACTCTGTGGGTTGGGCTTACCTCCTGGAGGTGCTACAACAATTGGGTTTTGGACAGCGCTGCCGGGACTAGATCTGCATGACCCTCGCTTCATCTTCCTCCAGGGTGTTGTTAAATGGGGAGCCGGGAACCCCATTCATGCATGGAAAAGGCCTTCGCCAGGGCAACCCGGTGTCGCCTATGCTCTTCATTCTGGCCATCGATCCTCTGCAACTTATGCTCCGGCCGGCTTCCAAGGCTGGGATCCTCAAGCCCATCATGGCGCGGCCGGCCTCCCGCAGGGTTTCTCTCTATGCGGACGATGCTGGCATCTTCGCTAACCTGGTCAAAGAAGAGATCGATGCCATCGCTCGGATCCTTGCTTGTTTTGGGGATGCATCCGGCCTCATCACAAATTTCAGCAAGACCGAGGTGTTTCCTATTCGCTGCCAAGACATTGATCTTTCGGCCATCCTCTCGGCCTTCCCGGCCAAGCTGGCCTCGTTCCCCGACCGATACCTGGGTCTCCCACTACATACCAGGCGACTGAGAAGGGTTGACCTCCAACCTCTTCTGGAGAAGGCAATGGGCAGGTTGCCGGGCTGGAAGGGGAAGAATCTGGCGCGTCCGGGCAGGGTCTCCCTTGCAAAGTCCGTGGTGTGCGCCATTGCAAATCATCACCTCACTGCGCTCCCGCTCCCCACTTGGGCAATCCAGAAGCTCAGTAAGATCACTCATAACTTCATCTGGTGTGGGGAAGACTCCGAAAACATGTCAAGTGGACACTCTCTGGTCAACTGGAAGACTGTTTGCCGTCCTAAGCCCATGGGGGGCCTGGGAATCACAGACCTCGAGAGATTTGGTCGGGCGCTCCGACTTCGCTGGCCTTGGCTTATGTGGACTGATCCTGACCGCCAATGGGTGGGCTCTGCGGTGCCCTGTGATGAGACGGATATGGCGCTCTTCAGGGCTTCTACCAGCATCTCCTTGGGCAATGGGAGAAAATCCTTATTCTGGCACGACGACTGGACAGGACGGGGCCCTCTGTCCTGGGCCTTCCCGGAGCTGTACAAAATTGCCACCAGGAAGCGGAGATCTGTGATGAAGGAGCTACACGAGGAGAACTGGATCAGATCGGTTGCCTGTCTTTCATCGCCTACCCACCTGCAGGAGTTCATTGCCCTCGATTCAGTCATCACTCAGGTGGCGTTAAACCCGGACCAGGAGGACTCCATCACTTGGCGGTGGACCCCCAATGGCATATACTCTGCTGCATCGGCCTACGCAGCCCAGTTCTCTGGATCCTATCCCAGGTTCTCCCCGGCCAAGATTTGGGAGGCACACGCTGGGCCAAAATATAAGTTCTTCGCCCGGCTTGTGCTCCACGGGAAGATCCTCACGGCCGACATGCTAGCCATTCATGGCTGGCCGCACGACCCTTGTTGTCCCCTTTGCCTTCAGGCTCCGGAGACGGCCACTCATCTCTGCAAGGACTGCCCGTTTGCTGCTGCAGTTTGGTCTCACGTCCAGGTGTGGACGGGAGAGGACTCTGGGGCCACGCCCACGTTGCCCCCTTCGATGGGGATTTCGGACTGGTGGGATTCGCTCACCACCAATCTGCCCAAGAACGACCAAAGAAGGCGGAGTGGCCGCTTCCTTTACACCATCTGGAACATCTGGAAGGAGCGAAACCGACGCATCTTCAATGGAACTTGCCTCACGCACCTAGAGGTGGCAGCTATTGCCTTCGAAGACATCAAGCAAAGGTCCCTGGCCTTTGTCCGGGCACAGGTGGCAGCCGGTATTGGCTGATTAGTGCCATCGTGTGGTTTTTTTTCTAGAGGTTTTTGTCCGGTTTCTCTTCTAAAAACCGGAACACTCTTGTACATAAACCTTCTTCTTCTTATATGAAAAGGCAGTGATCCTACCGGTTCCTCAAAAAAAATCCACTTGGGCTTTGTTCTCTTCCCAACCAACTCATGTCGCCGGTATAAAAACCATGGAGGCGCTTCCGGTCGTTTCAACTTTCAACTCGACATCAAAGGAACATTCCATGGTTGATCCAAGCAGCACATGCATGCCTTCGGGAAAAGGCATTTACTTTCACGTTCCGAGATAATTTCCATGCTTTTGATAAAAAGATGGGTTGGTATCTGAATGAAAGTCGGTAAGCAATCAATCTAGTGATGTCCTCGGCAGACCAGGAAATGTAATAAACTTTGGAGCCTCATCATTGGAAAGATTGACAACTTAACGGTCTGAAAAACTATTCAAAGTTCACAGCGCGTATCTCGACCGCCCAAATCTACCCATGATGCATGTGAGAAAGCAGAAAAGGGCCCCGCTAGGACCCAGGCTAGTCTTGCCCAGTAGTAGGTGACGTTGTTGGCTAGTCTTGTCCAGTAGTAGCTAGATTCGCTTTACCCCTCCGGTTGTGGAATTAATTCATGTGATCATCTCTCTAGCCTATGTTGTTGGAAGTTATTTAAACATCACAAAATTAAAATATCATGTTATTGAAATTGTTCTCAAAGAATGTTCCTTAAATAGTTTTAAATAGAACCAAACTTTGTTAAACTGGTATCTGAACTTTGTCATGACAAATAGAAGAACTTTTGGAAAACTCTGGCATAGCTCGCAATTTTTGAAAAATAGGTAGAGAATGTTTTAACCATATTTTTGGAACTTTGTCGCCAAAACTCAAAAAAGTTTTCAATTTTTATTGATTTTTTCAAAAGTCCTCCTGATTTTCATGGCAAAGTTCAGGCACATCCTTCACAAAGTCTGACAAAGCCTTCATAAAAATTGCATGCACGTGATTTTTTAATGAGGTTGTGGGTTAACCTGTAATAATCCCACAGTAACTAGTGACGTTATCATGCAAAAAAAGTAACTAGCGACATTAATTATCCAGGCCAGATATAATTATGAGGCTGACCTGCTACTAAACAGGAGCATGGGAGGAAAACATGCGCAGAGCATGCACAGGACCTAGCTAGAGAAATGAATCTACTAGCATGTGGCTGGTGCATGGCTGACAAAACGGTGGTCCTAACTGATTGGACATCAAGCATGATGACGGGCTTGGATTCGCGCTGTATATGGAACACGAACTTAAAAAAGATGTAAAAAACCGCGTCCCACGCCTTCTTCTTTTCTTCTTCTACGTCGCCGCGGCTCACCACCGGCGTCGTCAACTTTTTGGCGCGCCGTGCCATGACCACGCACCACCGAGCAGCAACATTTCCCCTCCACTCGCCCGGCTCCTCCACCAGCTCCGCCGACTCCGTGTCGTGGAGCAGCTGCCACCGCCACGCCCCGGCCACGCCGCCCTCGCCGACATTCGGCACCAACGACGCCGACAAGAAGCTCCCGCCCAACATGCCCTCCTGGCACCAGGACACCTCTGCGCACAGGGCAGCGGCGGCGCCGCTGAAGCAGGAGGCGCCCGGCGTAGGCGGGGCGCGCGTTCCGCGGCGTGCGGAAGCGGCCTTGGGGCAAGTACGTGGCGGAGATCCGAGACTCGACGCGGAACGGCGTGAGGGTGTGGCTGGGCACGTTTGAGAGCCCGGAGGCGGCGGCGCTCACCTACTGATGATTGGAATAATGCTTTTCTTGATCCAAACAGATTACAGAGAGGAGTACATATAGAAGGGGGCGACGCCCAACTGAATCCAGGACGTGCACAGATTGGGCGAGGGTTGTGGGTTGACTGGGTTGGTCCCAGTCACCTGTCTAACACCCCCCTATAGTGTCAACGGCGGGCACAACGACGTTGAGACTGGCTCGGATGTCGGTGAAGGCTGCTGTCGGAAGGCCCTTCTTGAAGATGTCAGCAAACTGGGCACTTGTAGGTACGGGCAGAACACGGACGTCACCTAGAGCTACCTTCTCTCGTACAAAATGGATGTCTATCTCTATGTGCTTAGTACGACGGTGCTGCACAGGATTACAAGACATGTACACAGCAGAAATGTTATCACAATAGACGACGATGGCTTGATGAAGTGGTCGGTGCAGCTCGCTGAGTAGTTGACGAAGCCAAACCGTCTCGGCGACCACATGTGCAACAGATCTGTACTCGGCTTCGGCAGAGGACCTGGAAACAGTGAGCTGTCTTTTTGACGACCAAGAAATCAAGTTATCACCCAAGTACACACAATAACCAGAAGTAGATCGGCGAGTATCCGGACATCCAGCCCAGTCAGCATCAGAATACGCGGTGAGTGAAGTAGGTGGAGAAGTTGTGATGGAAAGACCATGGTCGAGAGTGCCTTTAAGATACCGAAGGATGCGTTTGACATGATTGTAATGAGGAAGACGGGGATCATGCATGTACAAACACGCCTGTTGAACGGCATAGGTGATCTCTGGGCGAGTGAGGGTCATGTATTGTAGTGCACCAGTGAGACTGCGGTATAAGGTAGGATCGGACAGAGGTTCACCATCGGAAGAAAGTTTGGTCCCTGTTTCGGCTGGTGTGCGACAAGGATGGCATTCGGTCATACCAGCTTTGGAAAGAAGATCGAGTACATATTGGCGCTGTGAGAGAAAGAGTCCAGAAGAGGAACGGGACACAGCAATCCCCAGGAAATGCTGCAGAGGACCGAGGTCGGTCATGCAAAACTCATTGCGTAGAGAGAGAATGATGCGGGCCAGAAAAGAATCAGAAGATGTTGTGAGCACAATATCATCTACGTAGAGAAGTAGGTAGGCAATGTAGTTGTCAGTTTTGATAATGAAAAGAGAAGAGTCTGAACGCGAAGGAAGAAAACCAATGGTGCGAATGAACGTGGCGAAATGATGAAACCACACGCGAGGCGCCTGCTTGAGGCCATACAGAGATTTGTTCAGCTTGCAGACGTGATTAGGGAGGGAAGAATGGACAAAGCCGAGAGGTTGGCGACAGAAGACAGTCTCGTTGAGAGAACCATGGAGGAATGCGTTCTTGACATCTAGCTGGTGAATGGGCCAGGAAGAGGAGACAGCAAGGCTCAGAACGACACGTATCGTACTAGGTTTAACCACGGGAGAAAAGGTTTCATCAAAATCAACACCTGCTTGTTGAGAATCACTGCGACAAACCCACCGCGCTTTATACCTAGCCAGAGAACCATCAGAGTGGAATTTGTGCCTAAAGACCCACTTGCCAGAAACAACATTTGCATCGTGTGGACGAGGAACGAGAGACCAGGTATCATTAAGGAGGAGAGCATCATACTCGTCTTTCATGGCAAGAAACCAGTTGGGGTCGAGAAGAGCTGCTTTGTAGGAGGAGGGAATGGGGGAAATAGGAGTGGGCGAGGCGTTGAGATTCAGGTGTTTCGCAGGGAGACAAAAGCCTGTTTTGCTTCGTGTACGCATATTATGATCATTAGTAGGAGGAGCGACGGGAACGGCAGTGGGAGGCAATGGTTGTGGGGGCGGTGAAGAAGAAGAGGCAGGGGAAGTGTCGAGCAAGGTGTGTGGGGAGGAAGAGGACGGTGGATGGGGAGTGGAGGAAGATGCATGCAGGCGGGTCGATGGGGCGGTGGCAGGCGCAAACGAATCTGGCAAGCGATTGGCTGCATGGGAAGCTAGCGAGCGATTGGCTACATGGGGGTCGGGTCGAGGAGTGGAGTGGGGAGTGCTGGTAGTGCGTGTGGGGCCCGGAGAGGAGGTGCGCACGGGCATGTCTGACGCAGCGGGATTGGTGGGAGCGGGCAGGTGGGATATGTTTGATGAGACTACGTGAACAGGAGCAGAAGCGCCATGCACGTTGGTCTGGTGAGAAGCGCTGGTGGTTTTTGTGGCAGAGAGAGGGGTGGTAAAATCTTGCGGTGAATGAGAAGAGAAGGGAAATAATGTTTCATCAAAAGTGACATGGCGAGAGTTGATGAAACGGCTGGTGTGCAAGTCAAAACAACGACAACCTTTGTGTGAGTCCGAGTAGCCAAGGAAAACACATGGCAAAGAACGAGGAGCTAGTTTGTGAGGCGTTGTGGCACTGAGGTTGGGAAAACAGAGACAACCAAAAACGCGTAGGCTATCGTATGGTGGTGGGGCATGAAATAATGATTCAAAAGGGGAAGTCTTAGGGGATTTGGTGGTGGGTCGGATGTTAAGGAGATATGTGGCATGACGAAGGGCTTCAACCCAGAATTTGGGCGGCATGGAGGCTTGTATGAGAAGGGTACGGAGTATGTCGTTGATCGTGCGAATAGAGCGCTCTGCCTTGCCGTTTTGGGAGGAAGTATAAGGACACGAACAACGAAGGAGGATACAATGGTGAAGAAAGAAGTCACGGTTGCGAGCATTGTCAAACTCGCGGCCATTGTCACATTGTATAAACCGAATAGGAAGATAGAAATGGGTGTATACATAACGCTAAAAATTGACAAATAGAGCATGAACATCAGATTTGTTGCGAATGGGAAAGGTCCATATGTAATGAGAGAAGTCATCGACGAGTACACGATAATACTTAAACCCAGACACACTAGGGATGGGTGAGGTCCATAGGTCACAATGCAATAACTCAAAAGGAAAAGTACTACTACTGGTAGAGGTGCCAAAGGGCAAGCGAACATGTTTGCCCATTTGACATGCGGGACACAACGTGGAGTCATGCGAGTGTCGAACGTGCGGAAGCTCGAAGTCTTGAAGAAGCTTGGTCGTGGTGTTGGAGTTGGGATGGCCGAAGCGACGATGCCACAGGGTGACGGAGGCATGCATGGCTTGGGGAGTCGGAGGGGAGGCGCCGTGGAGTGTGTAAAGATCGCCGGAGCTATTGAACCGAGCTATCACCGCCTTGCTGTGGAGATCCTTCACAGACAACCCAAAAGGATCAAACTCGACAGAAACTTGATTATCAATTGTAAAACGACGGACGGAAATTAAGTTCTTAATTAGAGCAGGAGCGACTAATACTTCACGGAGAAGAAGGGGTGACCAAGAAGAGGGAATGGTGCAGGAACCAACACATGAAACAGGAACCGTGGAGCCATCGCCAATGGTGATAGAGGGAAAAAGAATGGAGGGATGGAGGGAAGAAAGCGTACAACTACATGCTGACATATGAGAGGATGCACCCGAGTCAAATATCCATTCCGTACATGTGTCTTGTGTGGTAAGGGAATTCAGGGCAGCAATAAGAGCAGCTTGATCTCACGCCGGTGGTGCTGAAGACGATGTCGAGGCAGCAGGCTGGTATGTTGATGAAGAAGGCTGCGCGGAGGGACCAGCCATGTCCCAGCTGGAGACCGGAGGAGCGCCGTAGGGGTACATAGATGCAGCTGTTGGAGCCGGAGTGGACTGGTACAGAGGCGCATAAGCCGTGTAGGCGTGCGGCGGCGGTCGTGAGCCGAGAAGTCCAGGGGCGCCGACAGATGGACACATGCCAGGCGCCCAAGCCCCACTGTAAGCGGGCGGAGCACCATATGGTGAAGGCGCAGTCTAGGGCATGGGCCAGGCTTGAACAAGCCCGGTCCATGGATCTGTTAAAGGGCGCCATGCTAAAGATGGAGGCGCTGCAGATGGCATGGGTGCAGGGGGCGCCGCGGGAGCCGGTGGTGGAGGCGCAGAGGACGATGAAGATGCTGACGAGTTGTGCTTGGGTGGACGGTAGACTGGATTCTTCCCCTTGTAGTTGGGGCTGGGACGCCATCCTGGGGGAGGTAGCGCGGCGGGCGGCGCCGGCAAGGGGGCCGCCGGTGGTGGAGCAGGGCGCGCCGTGGTGTGGAAGAGGCGGGGAGCGCCAGTCTTGCGCGCCTGTGTTTGTTCCTCGAGCTGCAGCATGGATCTTGCCTCGGAGAGAGTCAGCAGAGGGCGGAGAAGCGGGATCAGCGACGCCTGCTGAGCAAGCCGCTCGTCGAGGCCATCCATGAGCAAAGTTTTAAATAGCGCGCTAAGCATCTTAGCGCCGGACCTCTTTCAAATGCTATAGCGTGCTATAGCGGAGCTATAACGCGCTATTTAAAATGTTTGCTCATCTGTTTGGACCAAAGTCTCTTAGCGCAAGACCTTTTGTAAACACTATAGCGTGCTATAGCGGAGCTATTTGAAACAGTGTCCATGAGGGCGTGAAGAAGAGAGCGATCGCCAACAGTTTCGCCAAGTTCGCGGAGTTCGTCGCCGATCACCTTGATTTGCTGACAGAAGACGCCGACGGGGCGATCGCCTTGGGTGATCGTGCGAAGCTCGGTGTTGAGGGCGGAGATGTGCGCATCGCGATTGTCTTGGAAGAGGCGCCGGAGCTCCGTCCAAATGTCGCGCGCCGTGGCGCCGTCCTTGACGACGAGGTTGAACAGCTCGGTGGAGATGCGAGTGTAGAGCCACTGGATGATGGCCAGATCGTCTTTGAGCCAACGAGGGTTGTGCGGCTCGGGTGGAGATGCATCGGAGATGTGATGCAGCAGCGAGCAATGGCCGAGGTGGATCTCGAACAAGTGATGCCAGTGGTAGTAGTTGCGGCTATGGAGATCAAGAACGATGGGAATGAAAGGAGTAACATCAGTGATGGTGTCGCTAAAGGAGAGGGATGGGATGGTGAGGGTGGTGGAGTGGGTGGCCGGAAGAGTGGAGCCGCCTGCCGTCGCCGAGGTTCGCCATGGCGGTGGTAGTTTAGGAGAGGATCGTGAGATAATCTGATACCATGACGATTGGAATAGTGCTTTTCTTGATCCAAACAGATTACAGAGAGGAGTACATATAGAAGGGGGCGACGCCCAACTGAAGCCAGGACGTGCACAGATCGTGCGAGGGTCGTGGGTTGACTGGGTTGGTCCCAGTCACCTGTCTAACACCTACGACCAGGCGGCCTTCGCCATGCACGGCACCGCCGCCGTCCTCAACTTCCCCGCCGACCAGGTCCGCCGCTCGCTCGAGGGCGCGGGGGAAGACGTGCGGGGCCGCGCCCAAGCGGCGGCACTCGCCTACGACCAGGCGGCCTTCGCCATGCGCGGCACCGCCGCCGTCCTCAACTTCCCCGCCGACCAGGTCCGCCGCTCGCTCGAGGGCGCGGGGGAAGACGTGCGGGGCCGCGCCCAAGCGGCGGCACTCCATGTGGAGCCAAAAAGCCACGGCGCCGGTGGCGCGCCGCAAGGCCCGTGGCCGGCCGGAGGGCGTGGTGATGGAGCTGGAGGACCTTGGCGCGGAGTACCTCGAGGAGCTGCTGGGCGCCGCCGACGACATGACGGCCTCGGCCTCCGGTTCGTGGTGCTCGAGCCATCATTCCATCTGATGCAAAGAAGAGAGTTGGGGACGATGGGTTGATCGCCATTTGTGTAGTTCTTTCTTCCCTTCCCTGTTGCTGTTGCTGGTCGGGTCTCGTTCCAGAATTTAGATAGCTTGTGTAGGATTGAGAAACGGCTTGTCTGAATTTAGATAGCCGTGAAAGATCTGAAGTGACAAATGTTTGGGTTTGAATCCAGTCAAAATGAATGCATGGTTGTAGATTTTTGTGTGGCTTGGCTCGCTGTTTTTTCTTTCTTTTCTTTTCAAAAAGAAACAGAAAAGGTACACGGGATTGTTGTTAGTTTTTTCAGTTGGCGGGTAAAGGGGGCTGGAAAAAAAGAAGCAGGCATTTCCTGATCGACTAGGTCAAATCCGAAGTCCAAACATGCCTGCAAGTTGATGTTGGTTTGTGTTGGTAGGCAGCCACGTGCGAGTATATGTGTACAAGATAAACACAATACTAAGAGCATCTCCAATACATGATGCAAATTTAAAGATGTAAAACACGAGATGTAAAAAATTTACATCTTTAAAAAATGCATTTTACATCTTCAAAAAAAGGCAACTCCATGTAAAAGAGCAACTCCGATAGATGATGCAAAATGGAGATGTAAAACTGGCCGCCGGTTGCGTGGTTGTGTATAACTAGTCGGCATGAGCGCCGGTGGCCGAGCGCCGAGAGGCGGGAGGAGCGACGGCCGAGCGATGAGAGCCGGGAGGTCGAATGCACGGCTATGAATTGAGCAATGGATTGGTCTCGACGGGGACGACGTCGTGCGGCGCGAGAAGGTCGAGTCTGGCGGCGGAAAAGCGGAAATACTGACGGTGGCGTGGAGGCAGGTGCGCAGTTCGAATCCGGTGGTGGCAGGGCAGCGGGGGGGGAGGGGGGCTCAAATCATGCCGGCGGGACGGTGATTCGGCGGCGGAGAAGCAGCCAATTAAGCCGATTTGGAGGTGAGCAGCGGCAGAGCAACAGCGGAACCGGCGGCGGGGGCGGTGGAGCGGCTGGATCTGGCAGGGGGCCGGCGTGCGGCGTGGTGCGGTGGGTAAGTGGCGAGACGGCGGAAGTGCGGCGAGACGGACTCAAATCGGCGGCTCCTTAGTGGTTACGGCGGCGCGGCGGGGTGGGTGGAGTCGGCCATGGCCTGGATGGTGGTAGACGGGCGACAGGCGGGTGGGCGGAAGGAAAATCAAAGCGGTTTGGCAGTTGGTGCGCGACCGCCAGTTTTACATCTCTTAGAGGTGGAGATGCAATCCAGGTGTTGTATTTCATCGGAGATGTAATTTTATTTTATTTTGCATTTACATCTACATCATCTATTGGAGATGTAATTTCCTTTTGCATTTGCATCTACATCATCTGTTAGAAGGGTTTGGGCCTTGAAGATGCAAAAGTTAGTTACTTTTGCATCCATAGATGCTGTAACAATTCTAACAATAGTAGTAGTTGGTGTTTGCCAACATACCGTACATTAAGTTGGATTGTAGGTTGTTAATAAATCTTTGATACTCTCTCCGGCCGAAAATACTTATTTCAAACTTGTCCTTCAACTGGATGTATCTAGTACTAACTTGATACTAGATGCATCTATTTAAGGGGCGAATTTTTGGACGGAGGGATATTACATCTCTACTGATAGACTCTAGTCAAACTGGATAAGGCATCTTAGGCCCTCCACTATATGCTCGGTGCTGAAGTTCTGAAAAGTATCACACGTACATATCCATGCCAAATGAGAGAAATTTAGCACCCCTCACACAGCGTGGAGGATTTGGCATCGACTCCAACTTGACCCCACATATGTATTAAGTAGTAATAGATCAGCTCAAGCCTGTGTCTCCGGCTGTTGCTTTGCTTGGGAAAGTACAGTGAGGAGCTTAGTTTATTGCCTCAAGGAATGTGGCACCTGAGCAAGTAGAGGCATCGATGCCCTGAATATTTTGTTCGGCATCGGCTGGGCAACGTAGGGCACCGGTGCCAAATATATAGAAAATGAATTTGGCACCGTTTTTGGCCTACATAGTGGAAGGCCTTATGTGTTACTTTTCTGATGCATGTTCTGGCAAACTTTTCTGATGCATGCTTTAAATAGAATGAATTGATTCGTGCCATCACAGATGTATTGCTTGCGAGCTTACATCAACTTGTAAATGTTGATTCTCACTTTTCTGCTTGAAATGGGCTAAAATATTCTTGAGTTAGTTATCATTCTTTTGGTTCTTGATGTATTGGTTGTGGGAATATTGATATTGGGAAATGGGAGTATCAATGCATAGCTATGAACCTTCCGACGAATGAATATCTTATTGGTATTGCTGAACAGTCTCTGCACCCTTTTAGAATCCACTGATATAATTCATATTCTCTAATATGTATGAGGAGTATCCATTTGGTTAGCTAGCGTGGCAAGAAAGAGAAGAAAATGATATAAACTTCTGAGACCCCGCAACAAAAAAAAAAGATATAAACTTCTGAGTACACGTACGTTCTTTTATTGTTGAATCGATGTGATCCGTACCGTATAGCTATTGATCTGAATGTTTTCATCATTTGCATGTAAAGTTATTTGTGGGATCTCAAGTTTGAACAGTATACTTGTGATGCTATTTTGTCTTTGAACCATGAGCTGTGTTGCACTACTCCTGAAGCTCACTGTTTTGTTTCCTGGACATGTACAAAAAAGAGAGTCACCTGCTGCTGTGCTGCATCCTATTCTTGCCCAGAGGACGTATTTTCCAGAATTCAATAATGGCAATGATCAGGGCCACCGTCGTCGTCTTCGCCGGCTCTAGGTAAGCAAGCTCGTCGGAGGGGCTGAGGTGCAGCTGCAGCAACAAATCGTCTTCGGCTCTGGCTCCGTTGGTAGCCTGCCAAGGGCGCGCCGCTGCTCACCGCGGCGAGCGCCACGGCGGCCATCGCTCATCTATGCTTCGCATCGTTCTGTTTAAGTACTACGTTTGTTTCGGTTGTAATCCAACAAGTGGGGTGGTGGCGCAGTTGGATTGCGCGTAGGTCTCAAAGCCGAGGCCGAGAGTTCGAGACTCTCACCCCCACTCAACAAAGAAATACCATCGTTGTGATGAAACGCTCAGTGGCAACTTGGGTCACCACATGTACATCTGAATCATCAGATTGACTCGGGCAAGTCTGAACCTGGTCTCATCCTTTATATTTTTCGGTTCTGCACAATAAGTAATCCCCTCCACTGCTGCGCCTGCGCTTTTTGGTTCCTCTTTTGAGTTCATCTGTAAGAGTCCACTATGATGAATTTATTGCTCGATTGCTGGGAGACGTATCTGTTTCCTAACGTGCCAAGAGAGGGAAGAGAATAAAAAACATGGTTGGGATTAACATCAGAAGCTCATCGTTTCTTTTCTGGTCATGTTCACCTGAAGAGAGCTTTAACAATGAAAAAAAAAATCATCCGCGTAGAATGGTCATCGTGCAGGCAGCCAGATTGCATCAGTGTGCAAGGGGAAAACCTGAACCAGATTGAGACCAAGCCTGCTGAGGTGACCGGCCACCACCGTGCCGTGTTCTCCATCAGCTACAAACCATTTCCTGGGCTCGTTTCTTGCAGTAGTTACGATGCCTGACGTCCACCCTGCAAACAGTGTTGCTTCCTTCAGGGGCCTAGTTGACTGTGGCTGCACGCGTTTAACCGTCAGCAGGAAGAATCTGTGCTGTCTCCATTCGACAGAATTTCCCCAGATGATGCAATACATGCTGGACTGCCTCTGCCTGCACTGCATACATATAATCAGAAACCCTTGGCAACCTAAATTAATTGGTACACCTGTCCTACTGTCACGTACTGAACCTCCCACAAGAGAGAGAGCGCATGTCTATCTGCAGCAATGGCTACGACCAGCGCCACCGCCGTGGTCTTCGCCGGCTGCCTCAGCTACATGCCGAGGTGCAGCTACTCCAAGAAGGCTTCTTCGGCTCTGGCTCCGGGCGCGCCATGTCGGCCGCAACCGCCCCGGCGCTGGCGGAGGTGGACGAGCGCACCTGGCTGGTTTCTGTCGGCCTCGTCTTGTCCTTGTACACCGTTAACTCCTCCATCCTCGACGACCAGTCGGGTGCCGGCGGCATCACGCTCTCAACACCAGCAACATCTTCTTCTCCTGCCTTCCTTATAGCTGTCGGTGCTGTCGCTCACAAGATGAATGGGAATTGACAAGGTATTAACATCCCTTGAATTTACTCCATGATTTGTACGGTGCTGTCGCTAACAAGTACTTTTGTTTCGCTCGTTGAACAACAAGTGGGGTGGTGGCGCAGTTGGCTAGCGCGTAGGTCTCATAGCTGAGAGTGATCCTGAGGTTGAGAGTTCGAGCCTCTCTCACCCCACACTCTAAAAAGAGACCACCGTAGTGATGAAACGCTCTTGGCAACTTGGGTCGCCACATGGTACATCTGATTCGTCAGGTGAAACCGAGCATGTCTGAACCTTGGTCTTCTTTTTTCAATGTTTTTTTCTTTTTTGTTCTGCCTAGCCTAGTACAACAATCTCCTCCACGGTTGCAGTTCCCTGCTCATTTGCTCCTCCTGCCCAAGCACTGAAGTTCAGGCTCGCAAAGGTTGGATTTCCACATGATATGTTGCCCTAATACATCTTGATTATGCACTGGGTTACCAACTTAAAGTTATGGATTAATGGTCTGGGAACTTGGAGGACAAATGGGAGTGCCTTCAGATGAGGGAGCATCTCATTCTCGGTACACCAGTATGAAGTACTTGGGCACTCTTTGGGTTCATCTTTAAGAATCCACTATGATAAATTCGAATTGTCGTTGTGACCTGTGAGACATGTCTATCCATGCGTGTGTACTGCTGAACCAAGGGCTCGGATTGCCATGTTGGTAGAATGTCACTGCTCTCCTTGTATCTACCTAGGTTGCCCTGAAGCCAGGTTCATATTCACCGAAAGAAAATCCCAGGCCTCAAACATTTTTTCTGTTTTGAATTGTGAGTGATGTATCTACTCTCAGTCTCGCTCATTGCTTATAAACTCCAACTAATCTTGTGTGTGCCGTACTTTGTCGATACATGAACTGACAAGGTCAAAATCCCTCGTGATTCAGTTGGTCCTGCGTAGCGATGTGATACATGAACTGACAAGGTGTTGAAAAGTTGAAGTATGTCAGCATAGATAATAATCAAGAAAGAACAATCAGTGATCAGTATGGTCCAGAGATAATAATTAGGTGTTGTGTGTGTGTGGATCGTTGTCTGAAATCTTATCTGGCTGTTCATCAGGGAGCTTAACTGAATGTTTTCTTTTTAAATGGTCACGGCGGGGTGGAAGCTCCCCACCTGAATATATTTCAAAAAGGTGAATGTTTACAGAACTCAAGAAAAACGTGAGGAGAGGAAATCACGCCACAGCCCACCGTGTTCCTTTAGTGATTTCGTCCTGAGACGATTGGACCAAAAAATAAGATCCTCTAGAATAGCTTTAATCGTGCCTCTAGCGTCAATCTCCAAACTCTGGAAAACTTTTTTGTTCCTTGCGTCCCAGATTTTCCAGAGAATGAGAAGGAGCATAAAGGGAAGGCAGAGCAGCTGGCAAGGTGGTGGTGGTGAAGAACTCGGCGATAGGGGTGAACTGCGGTCGAATACCGGTAGCCCGCCACACTCTGCGGGCCGTTGGACAAGTGAAGAAGAGGTGGTCACGGTCCTCCACAGCGTTGTTGCATCTTGGACAGGTGTCCGAGCTCAATATGTGCTTCTTACGCAGGTTCTTAACTGAATGCGGATTGGCCCCTTGGATTTTCGCAAAAATGGTTCGTAGTGTCCACCGGGCGTTTACATACATAATCACAAAGAAACAGGAGTTGTCCATGATTTGCAATGGTCTTGTTGCTGAACGAGGACATTTGTTTCGCTTGTTGTACGACAATTGGGCGGTGGCGCGGTTGGCTGGCGCGTGAGGCGTAGATCTCATAGCTAGCAGCATCGGTAGTTCGAGCCTCTCTCACGCCTCACATATGAAAAGAAAGACCTTGTGTTGATGATGAAACGCTCGGTGACAACTTGGGTCGTCTCATGTACACCTGACTCTTCAGGTGAAATGAGCAACTCTGAACCTGGTCTTATTTTTCTTTATTATTTCTTTTTATCAGCCTTAAACTGCGGCCCCCTCCTCTCTCCCTCGCTGCTACTCTGCTTGTCCTCCTGCCCAAGCTCACAAAAAGTGTCGTCTGACTACGTATCTGTATCTTGAATATCGGCGTAATGCTGTAAACCTGTAACCGTTTGAAACAAGACCTGCGGTCTACTGGCATGACTGAGAAAACAGATGCTTGGTTTGAACTATGTGTGTGAATTGCTAAACCAAGGACTTGAATTGTCATGTTGGTTGAATGTTACTGCTCTTCGTGTTATGCCGCGCCGAGGCAGGTTCATTTTCAGTGTCCGAAAATTCGAGATGTCTTCTCACGGTCTCACTAATTGCTTCTAAATTTCGAACTAGTGTTGTGTGCCATACTTGTCGGCACACAAAGTTGCTAAGGCCGCAGAACGAGTCCTCGATTGATTAGCTGCGCTATAAGTTAATCCTGTCAGTATAAACAATCAAGAAAAGAACAACCAGCGACCTGTTTCGTCCAGGGATAATAGTTGTGCCGTCTGTTTTTTTGACGTATCTGTGCTGTGTGCTCATGTTGTTGTATGGATCTTGAATTCTTCACGCTTTTTCTCATAATTCCGAGGACTGTCTCTTTTAAAATATTTGTTCACCCGTTTATCTTTCTGCCACAAAACAACTGAATAAGAGCAGTCGTTTCGCTCGCTGATTAAACAACAAGTGGGGTGGTGGTGCAGCTGGCTAGCGTTCAGCGGCAACTTGGGTCGCCACATGTTACACCTGAATCATCAGGTGAAACTGAGCACGTCTGAACCCGGTGTCTCATTTTTCATATATTTTTTTGATCCCGCCTAGTACAGCAATCTTCGGTAGTTATTTATCAAGCGGGATCTGGATAGGCTGGTACAATGTATGCGTCTAAATTTATGGGGATCTTTATGTTGCAGGTCTGAGTGTTCCCATCATTTTTAAGTCATACTATGTGTGAGTGTGACAACGACCTTTACATAATACTTACATTAAGTTATAGACGTTGTATGTTTTAGCTTGGACCGTTAATTCTTTTATACTGTAACTATGTGTGTGTGGTGTGATTAACCTCTGAAGCTCATCCTTGTGTTTCAGAACATGTACAGATAAAAGGCACCTGCTGCTGCTGGTAAGGAGCTAAGCCTTAACACTTTAACAGTAGTACGTAGTAAATAAACTTATCTGCGCAGCATGATCATCGTGCTATAGAGATGATAGGCAGCCGAGAATCGCACTAGTGCGGCAACGGCATGCATGCGCCCAATCGTTTCCTGGACTCGTTCTTGTCTGTTTTGTCTGAAGGAACACTTGCACTAGTTTAGTTATGCCTATGCCTAGTGGAACCACAGAGAACCGAACACAAGTTGGACGTGCTGTGTTTATGCCTGACGCCGGCCCACCGTGCACTGTTGCTTCCTCCCGGTGCCTGGTTGGGCGCGCTTGACAGCCGGTAGGAATCTGTGACGCCAAAGGTGCATGCCCCCATTTGATGGACTCGTGATGATCCAATATAAATCTGCTGGACTGCCTCTGCCTGCAATACATACTTGCAACACACACTTGGCAGTTGGCGCCTCTTCCCCTCAAGTAATCGCCACTCCTACCAAGAGAAGGCACACATCTATCAGCAGAAATGACAACTTGGGTCCTTCACATCTACACCTGAATCATCAGGTGAAGTGAGCATGTCTGAACCTTGGTCTTTCTTTTTTGTGCACCTTCTCAAATGCTGTGTTTTTTCTATGTATGTCCCTCTTTACAGCCCAGCATGTTGCTGGTTCTCAGTTGGGGCTGTCATATGTGGTTTCTCTTCTGTCAGTTCCCTTTGAAAGAGAAGAGCGAGAGAACAGACGAGCAAGGCAAAAACGGTCTACTTGAAAAGTGATTGGATAATCGCCAAAGTGTCTAATCAATTATAGACTTGTTTGTAACATGTCATCAGAATCTTGTTGTTTAACATTAAGCTCCACTGAACTACCATCTAAGGCTGGATGCCTGGATCCATTTTTTTTCTTTGCTTTCTTATTTGTAGGGATGAACTCAATATTGTTGAATCGTGTGCGTCAAGCTTGGCTGTTGATACATGGGTGAGCTGTAAGTTTAGAATGATGAGTAACAGGCCAATTGCTTCGCTACTTGATATCAGTTTATCAGAAGCGAAAGCTTTATTTCTTTGCCAATTTATCTTTGCCTTCTTGAACATCACCATTCAATTTATTTTGTTGTCGCTTCTTTTGCTTCATAAGCTTCTGAGGACTCATTGGTGCCTCAGATTCAGGGAATGATGTCGCATGTATTCTCTTGGTCTTTTTTTGTTCTTTCTATAAATGCTTATTCCAGTTTTATAGAGCCAAACATCCAACCATCGGCCACAGAGCGTGCCAAAAAGAATACCACAAGTGTGGTACAGACCCGGTGGGTACAAAAACAGCTTGCATATATAGCGCGAGTTCTGTACCAGATCAAGATCAAACCAACCATTGCATCAGGATTTTCCAGAGTTGCAGTAAACAGCAGCACATCAAAGTCAGATTCATGGAGGAAAAACAGCATTCTAGTTCTGATTTTATAGCATAGCTAAATAGATGTTTAATTGTTTGGTAAAGTAGAAGTATCAGCCATGTTGACATTATGCAATTCTCAGAAGGTGAAGCAGGTAAATGTTAATGTTGACATATGAAACCACAGGTAAAGATAGATTCATGCCAGCATAATCCTGGGCACAACATGGATAGACAACCTATCTCCTGAAACCTACTGTTCTACTTCATTAACATGAGTCTCAATGACAACGATTTAACTGACTCTCCTAACTAAGATTCGTCCTGGTTGCTGATGTCCATCAACAGTTGACAACAGGCTTTTATTGATTCAGACAATAGCAACTTCACGGGAGCGCCAGTGCCCAGCCGCTGCTGCTGCCAAAGCGACAATTCTCAGAGCCCGCATACACGACAAGCACAGTCTAACTGTCATTAGTTTGAGGTGTCTCTCATGCCGTCGTTTCCAGTTTTCCCCTGAATCGTGTCCAGTTCCAGCCTGAATTTATCGCATTTCGAGCCATCGCCGCATATTTCTTTGCCAATGTCAGCTACTTTACTCAGCAGCATTGCATACCTCATGGTATTTTCTGATTGGTCTATGCCAGGGCTGTCCAAGCATTTCTCCCTGTACTGTTTCATCTGCTCTTCTTTAAATTTGGCAGTCCACCTGGGCACTATGTATTGCCCTGGTATTTCATTGACCCCAAACTGTGTGAAAAGTCTGAATATGTGGCAGCACGGTATACCATCCCTAGTGAACTTTGCACATTCGCATTTGATTGCATTGGTGCTGGGCTCGACTAACAGCTCGAAGGAATTTCTGTCAAACTCTGGGTTCTCGTAGGCGGACACCTTTTCCAGTCTGTACACTGTCCCCGTCTGTATCTCCTGCACGTTGAATGCTGTAGAATGGAGTAGCTCCCTCTGCACTTTCAGAAATATCTGCCTTGTGTAAATGCGTGCTGCATGCTTTTCTATTGGCTGCATTGAGAAACATGAAGGTTCAGTTCTTGATTGCAGCCTATCTTCATCATCTGTTTCCATTATCCTCTCTTGTACGTCTTCATATCTTTCAAGGAACTTCTCTATTCTGTCCTTAGGAAGCACATAGTCCTTGAATAATGAGTTTGCCCCCTCGCAACATCCAGTCGTTTCCACAAATGGATATAAATCTTCTCTGAAATAAACAGGCACCCACTCTTTCCTTGTTTCCCACAGGAGTTGCAGGTACTCATTTTCACTTGCACTGTATCTCTCAATCAGCGCAGCCCATCCTTCCTCAAATTCTGTTTCTGTTAGAGAGTTGTTAACTAGGGCATGCAACTCTGAATTTATGTTACCTCTTGCTGCTATGAAACCTCCAAGCTTTTCCCGTGCTTTCCTCATTACGTGGAACTTACAGAACCTGTGCTTTACTTGTGGCATAACCTCCGAAATTGCTTTTGCTATAGCTTCATCCTGGTCTGTTATGATTGCTCTTGGCATTTTCCCTCCCATTACATGGAGGAATGTTTGGAACATCCATTTGAAGGTTTCAGCTTTCTGATCCTGTAGCAAGGCGTATCCAAACACGAGAGTTCTTCCATGCTCATTCATTCCACTGATAGAAGTGAAAAGCATATTGTGACTAATTGTGCTATAGGTGGTATCAAATGATAAGACATCTCCGAAGATCTCATAATCAAGCCTCGACCTTGCATCAGTCCAGAAAAGACTCCTGACTATGCTATCTTCATCTGTTTGCATGGTGATGGAAACACATGGGTTTTGCAGCTCCAGTTCCTTCAAATGCTTCACTGTTGTTTCTACGTCCGAGTTTGGTTTTCCCTGTTGTTCTGCACACTGTGACGTATTCGCATCTTTTGTGTTGAATGGTAAGCTCCCCAAAATACCTCTCATTCTCTTGAAGATCTTCATAGCTTTCTTGGGATGTATACTACTTTGTTGCAGAGCTCTTAAAAACGATTTTTCTTCAGCTGACATGTGTTTGCAGCTAAGGAAGAATTTTGTGAGTGACGGGCTTGGACATAACGGATGGTTGTGCTCACTCCGAACTGATGTGTACTCCCATTGCCCCTTAACAGGCTTCACGACCGCCCTTGCCTCACATTGTGCCTTATTCACAGAATATACTTCCCTCTTCCTCTTCAGGTCCTGAGATGGCGCCAATTTGCGGCTCCGGTTGCATTCCACGTGGAACTTCTTTCTCATAAAATTCGGTCCCCTAATTGCCACAAAACCAGACAGGAGAGCATGTGCACTATAGTATCGGGTCGCATCTTCAAGGGTTGGGAATCTCATTCCAACTTCTGGTGGTCTTGGATTAACCAACTCCTCAAAACCAGGATAGAAGTACTTTCCTGGTTCTTTATCTGTCTCATTCCCAGAGCTGCCGTCTGAATCACTTGCACTGCCTATGTCATTAATTGGCATTTCATTGATTCCCATAATATCATGTAACTGGCTTTGTTCTTCAGCAAGCTGCAGTGAAAGGTCCGCTGAGTTTGCATGTATCACCAGTTCATCTGACAGTGCCCCTGAACTCCAATCTGCACCGATTACTGGTTGTTCCTGAATGCAAATAAAAAAAAACATATCAAGCTCTTAGAAAATACTATATACTAGTAAGATTTTTCGATCAAGCTTCGCCATCCAGTTAGCCCCAAGATACGTTTTATTTTGGGGTTCCAATTTTTTCTTTCTTTGGGTTCTCCAAACATCAGGTTGAGGCCCAATGGCCACAATCGCTATGTGTTTGCGATTTCTTTTCCTGACTTGTTCAATTATATTATATGACCCTTCCTGTCACTAGAACCTACAGCAATTTCACAAACTTCATTTTCACTTCAATTCTATCACAAGAAGAAGAAAAATTGAGATACATCTATCAGCAACCTAACTTGTATGGAATCTGCTGGAAGAACAAAGCCTTGATGGGAGAACTGACAAACAGAACAATCAGCGCATGACCTGCCTTTTTCCTGACACATACATAGGAAAAAATTCATGTGCATACCTGATCAGAGGAGATGATTGCGTATCCATCCATCGTGAGTATCTGCCGCCCGACCGTGCTGTGGGCGGGGAGGAGATGACGAGGGGGAGGTCTAGATCCAAATTTCCATGGCGGGGGAGGGGAGGGGAGTCGGATCTGTGTTCTATGCGGCGGCTGCTAGGGGAAAGGAGATGGGAGGGTGGGATTGGACGCGGGGAGGGGAAGACGATGAGATGGCTGCCGCCGCCGTCGAGGAGGATGGCAGGCGTTGCGGCCGGCGACCGGAGCGCTGTGTCTGTTCTCCTTTTTTTTTTCCTTTTTGATGAGTTTTTTTTTTGTTTGAGACAAACTTCTGTGTTTCTTCTTTTTTTTTTAGGGAAAAGCCAATTTATTAATCAAAGTCCACAAGAGGTGGGGTACAAACTTGGTCATGGGGCTGGCCAAGCCACTCATGACGTCCCTTAGAAAGGGAAAGAGCAAATCTTGCTAGTCTATGAGCTTCTACATTAACTAACCGATTTTCGGAAGGAAAACGCTTGAAACCGGCGCACCGGCGGAAACTTCGGCCGGCCACATCGCGTATGTACGATCGAAGGGAACCGTGCAACTCTGGTGCGCACGCAAGATCCCTTCCAGGGATTCAGTTAGCGAGACATAGGACGTGGGCCCCATCCACGATGCCTCTCCCACCTCCCGCATATTCTTTGCTCCTCCCGCGGCATCTTCATTTTTTTCTCTCTCGCTCCCCCGCCATACATGTTGGCATGTTGCTCCTGTGCGCCTGCTGCTCCTCTATTTTTCTTCCTTCCCCATCTCTGCAGCACGCCGGTCACACATCCCAAAGGTCTCCCTTGCCGCACCCCCGTCCCCGTGCTACAGCCAAGCCCCCAAGTGCTGAAGCAACCGACGGGGGGCACCGGTGCTGCCATGGCTGGTCGGAGACGCCGTGCTACGATGTTATTGATTTTTTGGTTGAACTAGGCAGAGCTGAAGTTGGATCCAATAGTTGTTTAGCTGCAACCGGTTGTTGACTAAGGTGGAATCATCTAGTGATTTTGCTACAACCGGCTAAAGTCAGGAGCTGGAACCAGTGTCTGGATTTGCTGGAAACGGTCAGAGCTGGAGCTGGAACCAGCAATTATTTTTGCTGCAACCGTTTGTTTGTTCTATGGTGACGACATGCCGAGAACCGATTTTTGTTGCAACTGGCAACCCACAAAGCTTCCACCAGCAAGTGTTTTTGCTACTACGATGAAGAGTGGAAGCTGCGACCATGAGACAATTGCGCCGCTAGCGACATGCACCCGGCGGCGAGCTACACTCGGCAGCGACGACCATTTTGTTTTTGCTGCAACCACATACAGTTTTTGCTACGGCCGGTAATAAAATTTGGTGCCATGACGACGACCATGTGTTTACGACCTGTGAGGCGAGCTACAACCGGCGGCGACGACGCAATGTTTTTTTTTGCTACAACCATGTCCGATAGAAGCTACAACCATGTCCTGTAGAAGCTACAACCAAGACGAGATGAAACCATGGAAAGTTGGGTGCCTGGGACCGGCGACGAGCGGCTGCTGCTGCGACAAGCGGTAACGCGAAGAGGAGATGGGTGCTGCCGCGTCCCGCCTGAGCGCACGCACGCGGTGGCTGGGGCAGAGACGTTCTGCGTCGAGGGAATATTGAGAGGCAGGAGGAAGGAATTGTTTTTCCTGCTCGCGTTGACCAGATAAAGAAAAGCAGAAGAAAGGAGATGCCTGCATCGAGATAATCAGACGGTTAAAAAACGAGCGCATCTGACGGCTAGGTGCGGGCCGGACGATAGTTTGGGCCGGTCCGCCGGCGCCTAGCACTGGCCTTTTCGAAAATGAAATTACAAGAAAAAGGAATAACTCTAGAGTTGATCTCCGCGACAATGGCTCCATATGGACCCTGGCTCCTTTTGGAAATATCCTCGATGACTTGCTTGCAATCTGAAGATACAATGAATTGTTGTAGACCGAGATCCTGGGCGAAGGCAATTGCTTCCCGGCATGCTATGGCTTCTAGTGTTGCTGGGTCACAAACACCAGCAATAACTAGAGCTGAGCTACCTAGGTAGGCTCCATGGGAGTTCCGGCAAATAGCAACAGCCGATCCGCCTCTGTTAGCGCGAACCGCTGCGTCGACATGGATTTTTGCATAGTTGGCCGGTGGCGCGCTTGGTCTTGGAACTGCTTGCTGTACCCTTGGTGCAACGTTTGATGTTGGTTTGGCTACCCGTACTTGGTCGACATCAGCGATGAAGCGATTTATGAATGCATGTGTAGCGTGGGGAGTCTGGAAGATCACCTCATGTATCGCCTTTCTTCTGGACGACCAGATCGCCCAGAGTGTTACCGTCAGGAGGACAAGTTTTTCGTGAGAGAGAGTATCCATTAGATTGAATAACCAACTCTTAGCTCTCATCTCAGTAGTCGCAACCAGAGAACAGGCAAGTTCCTCGTCCACCAGAGCCCACGTGCATCTGGATACAGTACACTCCAGAGGGAGTGGCGCCATGAATCTGGAGCCCCGCAGAAACCGCATGTGCTCGAAGTAGACATGTTGCGGTGCGCCCTCACATCCTCCGTTGGTAGAGATTGCTTAGCCAGTCTCCACAGAAACATACGGACTTTGGAAGGAACCTCCACTTTCCACAATGTTTTCCAAGAACCCTCTTCCACGCGAGATGTTGAGGGCCCTGCTGATCCATAAAGCCATGCTTCTCTCCTTTGCTTGATTGTTACTAGCATATTGTATGCAGACTTAACTGAAAATTGGCCCCTTCTCTCATGAGCCCAGCTCCAGAAATCTGGGACATTCATAGTACATAAAGGGATACTTGATATCACCTTTGCATCAAAACTCAAGAACGTGGCATTTACCTTGTTGACATCCCATGAGGCCGAAGTGGCGTCCAACAGTTCTGAGACCATCACGGGAGGGTTTGCGGTGATGCAGCCATATGGTCTCATCATCTCTTCTCTGGGCAGCCAATTATCCTCCCATATATTCGTGCTTTCCCCATTGCCAATACGTTTGATCGGGCCAAGTTTGAGTGTGTCACGCCCCTCAATTATAGCCCTCCAAACCTGACTAGGGTGGCTCCCTAGATTAGCTTCGAGGATGGTTGATTGTGGATAATAGATGCTCTTCAGTAAGCGTGCACATAAGGACTCTGGGAATTATAGTAAGCGACAGGCCTGTCTTGCTAACATTGCCAAATTGAATAGTTCGAAATCTTTGAACCCCAAACCTCCCATTGTTTTTGGTTTAGTCATCTCTTGCCATGAGACCCAATGGGGTTTACGCTGCCCATTCTTACTGCCCCACCAGAATTTCCTTATTAATTTGTTGAGGTGCTCACAGAGGCCTCTTGGAAGCTTGAAACATGACATGGAGTATACCGGCACTGCTTGTGCGACCGATTTGACCAAGACTTCCTTCCCTGCGGTAGACAGGAATTTTTCAATCCATCCTTGAATTTTACTCCAAAGTCTGTCCTTAAGGTATTTGAAGGCCCCGTTCTTTGAACTTCCAATATCAGAGGGCATCCCAAGGTATTTCTCATTTAGGGTTTCGTTAGGAACATTGAGGAGTCCCTTAATCTGGTTCCGTATGCTGTCAGGAACACCCTTGCTGAAAAAAATTGAGGATTTTGCATAGTTTATTCTCTGACCTGATGCTTGACAATAGGCTTCCAACACCTGGTTCACCTCGGTAGCTCCCACACTATTTGCCTTAAAGAACAGCAGGCTGTCATCGGCGAATAAGAGATGGTTTACCGGAGGTGCCGTAGGCGCCACCTGTATCCCACTCACGTTTGATGACTCACTTTTCGATTTTAAGAGGCACGACAGGCCCTCTGCTGCTATCAAGAACAAGTATGGTGATATCGGGTCCCCTTGGCGGATTCCTCTCGAAGGTTGAAATTCCTCTAGTTTCCTCCCATTGAACATGACTGAGAATTTAACAGATGTTACCATGCTCATAACAATGTCAACCCATCTCTCAGTGAAGCCCAGCTTGAGCATGATGGCCCGGAGGTACGCCCACTCAACCCTGTCATATGCCTTCATCATGTCGAGCTTTAGTGCACAAGATTGATGCTTCTTTGCCCCGTTTCTCTTCATGAAATGCAGACACTCGTAAGCCGTTATAATATTGTCAGTTATCATTCTACCAGGGACAAAAGCAGATTGCTCATCGAAAATGATATCCGGTAATATCTGTTTCAATCTGTTGGAGATAACCTTCGAAGCTATCTTGTATAAAACACTACACAAGCTGATTGGGCGGAACTGTGATAGGAGTGTAGGATTTTTTACCTTTGGGATCAACACCAGGATTGTATCGTTAATGCATGCAGCAGACTCCGTTCCGGCCACAATCTTAAGTACCATGCTGGTTACCTCCTCCCCACATAAATCCCAGTGGCACTGAAAGAAGTGCGCCGGGAATCTGTCTGGACCTGGTGCCTTAATACGAAACATCTGAAATAAGGCCTGCTTAACCTCGAGCTGAGTGTAAGGTGCATTAAGGACCTCATTCATCTCCGGTGTAACTTTTGTTGGCACTGTATCCAGAACCTGATCCATATCTTGCACTCCCCCCGATGTGTACAAATCTCTATAAAAATCTGTGGTTAGAGCCTCCATCTCTAAGCTGTTCTCCGTGATACTCCCGTTTGGCCTTTGCAACGCCTTAATTTGATTTTTGCGTCGCCTGCGACTAGCTCTTAGATGGAAGAAGAAAGTGTTTTTATCACCGTGGACTAGCCAATCCAAACGTGCCCTCTGGCACCACAGTATTTCCTCACGATGGAAAAGTTCTACCAGTCGCTCAGTTATCTTAATTTCCTCGTGAGTCAGACCGGATCTACCTTGGGCAGCGCGCAGGCGTTCAAGCACGATTTTTAACTAGCGGATCTCACCTCGTACTGATCCAAACTAGGTGCGGTCCCAGACCGACAAATCCCCAGCTAGGTCTTCTAGTTTTGCGCGAAAGGTGTCGGCTGATTCTGTGGCTTGCATGTTCCATCGCCCTTGCACAGTAGTAAACAATGATTCCTCCCGCTCCCACATCTTCTCATATTTAAAAGCCTTTGGTCCCATCCTGCATGCATGCATCTCATGAAGCGTGAGTAGGAGTGGTACGTGATCTGAACCTGCTGCAGTCTTGTGCGTCAACCTAGTGCTGGGGAGGGCTAGTAACCATTCAGGATTAACCAAGCACCGGTCCAGTCTAACCCTCGTGAAGCTTCCTCCCGCAACCTTCTTTTCAAAAGTCCAGTCTGTCCCAGTATATCCAATGTCAGTTAAGCCGCAAGTGTCAACATCATCCCTAAACCCTTCAATCTGGGCTTGGCTCCGGTTACCAATGCCATCATGCTCATGTATATGAAGAACTTCGTTAAAGTCACCCAAAACAGCCCATGGTCGACCTTGGCTTTCGGAGATTCCTCTAAGGGTATCCCATGTTTTATATCTCTCTGGCACCTGGGCTTCCCCGTAAACAAAAGTAACCCTGACCTGCATATCGATCATGTCATCAATCAAAACATCAATGTGGTACTTCGAGTAACCGATAACTTCAATGTTCATTTCATCTTTCCAGAAAATACCCAGGCCCCCACTACGGCCAGAACTGTTTACAGCAAAACTCTTATTGTAGCCCAAAGATTCTACCAAATTCTCAACTCTCTTACCCTCTATTTGTGTTTCAATAATGCAAAGTACAGAGGGGGCAAGCTGCCTCGCAAAATCGCGAAGCTCTCGAACTATCGCGGCCTTGCCAATTCCGCGACAGTTCCAGCAAAAGAGACTCATTGCGCCTAGCGGTGCCCCCCATGGAGGCCCGCCACACGCGCATCATATTTTTTGTTCGGCACCGAGTTCTTCGCCAGACTGATTTCGTGAGTTGATGAACTTGGTTTGTTCCTCTTTGGCTCTTGCTTAGCAGATGGACTGACAGGTATCTCCGGAGCAGGAAGCATCAAGGGTTTGTCTGAGTGATTCGGTGTAGCTACTCCTTTCTGGCCTCCTGCCGAAGGAGTCGATGCCCTCTTCCGGTTCCCATCAGCTTCAAACATCGTGATATCCTTCCCAGTATCGCCCATGCCATCATAGTCCTTGTCATGAGGGGGACCGTGTTGGGTTCTTCCGCGTCCTCCACCTCTTCCTGCACGACCTCTCCCTCTTCCGCCTCTGGATCCATTTCGATCTCCTGGGCCATTGTCGGGACCCCTATACCAGGATGCCTTGAGATCTTTAAAGACTAGGGCTTTGGGAGGGTGAACTCCATCGCCACACTCCTTGAAAAGGTGGCCAAGGTACCCGCAAACAGCACACCAGTCGGGTAGTCTTTCATACTTAACTCTGAAAATAACTCGTTCCATTGTTTCCTTCCTCTTGAACACTAGAGAGACAGCATTCTTCAGAGGCTTGGTAACATCGATTTTGACCCGTACACGAGCAAAGTTTCCTTCAAAATCGTGTGATTTGGGTTCTGCGAATAAGAGTTCGCCAACAGTAGCTGACAGGGCTTTGATCTTGGAGTAGAAACCATCCGGGAGGGCGTGGATCTGAACCCAAATATCCATCTTAATGAGCTTGATGGTTGAGGTCTTGGTGAATCCATCGTAGGGCGCCATCACCACAACTTTCCCTTTAAAGTTCCAGGGGCCTTCATCCATTACTCTCTCCTAGTCGCCAAGGCATGAGAATTGCATAGAGTACAGATTATCCTCAAGAGGCCGGATTTTCACCTCTTGTGCTAGATCCCATGCCACCCTCATATTCCGATAAAACCAATATTGGCTATAGGGTTTGTCCGTGTGAACCCTAGCCAACGCCATCCAACGAGTTGCGTCAGGAGTCAGCTCGCTGTCATCCACCACCACATCCTGTAGAACGTCCTCCTTCAAGCCTAGTTCCTCCATCATCGCTTCGAGATCGGAAGTTGCAGAACCCGAACTTGATGCTGCAGTAGCCATGATTCTCTTGCCCGAGGTTTTGTGATCCGCGAGCGGTATGATCCCGATCAGAACCCTGCAGCCGCACCACCAACCCGGACCCCAGGGCCCCAGCGGTCGCCGGCGGAGAAGGGAAGGGCCGGGGAGGAAGCCGATCTCTACGGTTAGGCGTCACCGTCGCCAAGAGGAGGAAGAAACCCTAACAAGAGGGGAAGAAACCTAAACTCCTGTGTTTCTTCTATCAGGGGCTCTGCTGTTGCGCGGCTGCATTGGCCCATGGGCCATGCCCTAGTTGCTTAAAAGCTCTCTAGCCCGTGGAATGGTTGAGAAAACAAACCCTCAAAAAAAAGTTGAGCAAACCCTAATCCAACCTATGAAAAAAAAATCATTTTTAGTGAAACCATTTCCGTCTGCCAGTGACGGTCACTCGCTGTTTCTAGCGACTTCGTGGCAACCTAGTGCGCAACCTTGTCGGCGTTTCTTGTTGTTTCAATTCCCATCTAAATCCAAAAAAACCACAAATCCGTCCTCCTTTCTCAAATCTCTCAGCCCGTGTGTAGATCCAGCCCTCCTGAGACAACAACTTGAGAGCCCTCTCAAATCTGAGGAGGGAGAGGTGGGGGAGGAACAGAGGTGTGCATTTTCAGGAGGCGGGTGAGGGCGGCGGTGGGATTGGAGGCGGGTGTTGGTCCGTCAATCCCAGTAGCCCCAGCTGTAATGGGGGACTCGAGCTTCAAGTTCCTGGAAGGGGTGGAAGGAAAACTCAAGAACTTGCAGCTCTCTGAAGCTGAGAAAAAGGGGACCAGGATTGGGAAGAAGCAGGCATGCTCCTCGCAGGTGAGCAAGCTTCAGGTTGTGGGTAAACTTCTCTCGGAGCGACCGGCTAGAGGAGAACATGTAGGAAGATCTCTGGGGGAGCATGGAGCCCAACTTTTGGTGTGGAATGCAAAGATCTGGGTAGGAATCGTTTTTTGTTTATCTTCCAACAGAAGTCAGATAAGGATAAGGCACTAGATGCTGGACCTTGGAGATTTAACAATGATCTGCTTGTGATGGAGGATTTTGTGCCGAGTAGAACCATAGATGATTATGAGTTCAAGTCAATACTTATTTGGGTTAGAGCTTATGGTATCCCAATGGGGATGATGAGCAGAGAAACTGGAATTCTAGTGGGAGAACAAATTGGTGAAGTTGTTGATGTAGACTCAGACATTAATGGGGATTCGATGGGAGTATTTATGCAGATTAAAGTGAAGCTAGATATCACAGTCCCAATCATGAGGTTTGTAACATTCTTTATTGAGGAGGAACAAGAACAGAAGAATGAAATGAAACTTGGGGGAGATGATGAAGAGAAAGAAATGAAGGAAAAGAAGGAAGAAGAGGAAAAGATTGTCTCATTCACATATGAGTATCTTCCTGATGTCTGTTATAGCTGTGGAATTATTGGACACACTGAAAGGTCATGCCCAACTAGATCTAGAAGAACGGGGTCCAGGCAATTTGGACCATGGCTGCGTGCAGTTATGTACAAGGGAAGCTCAAGCGAAGAAAGAAGTAGGGGCTTGAATGACAGAAGGAATTTCTGGCCAAGCAATAGTGCAGACAGTAAGGGGAGTAAACAAGGAAGTGATGAGACATCCTAGCGAAGAAATGCACCAACAGGAGATGCTAGGGAAGAACCAGGAAGGGGTGAAGGGAAAGAAGTGACAAGCCCTCTCAGTTTAAAACAATCTGAGGACTTAAGAACAGGGGAGGGAAAGAGATTGGATTGCAGCAATAAGCAACAAACCATGAGAAATACATCAGGCAGCCAGGTGAGTGAGGATTTACTGAAGTCAGGTGATGTTAGTCTGGTAAACTTGATGGAAAATCCTTTAGGAAAGAAACAAAAACCAGAAATAGAATGGATAAAAGATGAAGAGAAGACAAACAACACCACAATAGCAAAGCAGGAGTCAGCAGGACCAATAAAGCTTATGATGACACATAAGAGGGAAGAGGTCCAGAACAAAGAGGAGAGAAAGTTTCAGAAGTCAGGAATAAGTACAAAAAGGGGTACCTTCAGGCGAATGGAGAGGAAGGAAGGAAATCAGGAAAATCAATTCAACATAATGGAACTAAGGAAGAGGAAGGTTGACATGATGGATGTTGACGAGATAGAACTAGCAAAGAAAGCAAAGATGGACATTGAGGGGAATGAAGAGAAATAAGGAAACACCAACTCAGAATTTGTGAACGTCGGGCTGCAGGGACAGCCTTTCGAGCCAAAATGAGAATTGTAGTGTGGAACTGCCGGGGACTGGGGAATGGCCCGCCAGTGAGAGGACTTCTGGATCTCCAGAAGCAGGTGGACCCCGACATCCTTTTCTTATCTGAGACTAAGCTTGATAAAAAGAGGATGGAAAAGTTTAAGTGGAGGTTAGGTATGGGGAACATGATTGTGAGAGACTGTGAAGGAAAAAGTGGTGGATTGGCTTTATTATGGAAGAATGATGTACAAATTGAGCAGCATAACTACTCCAGGTATCACATTGATGCAGAAGTAGTGGAAAGGATGGATTCAGATGGCGTTTTACGGGCATTTATGGCGAGCCTGCAAGCGATAAAAGGAAAATAACTTGGAAATTGCTTCGCATCCTCAACCAACAACTTAACCTCCCATGGTTGTGTGCTGGTGATTTTAATGAGATCATGTATAACCATGAGAAGAAGGGGGGGCGGCTAGAGCACAAGGCCTAATGGAAAGATTTAGAGAGGCCCTAGCAGATTGTGGATTGAGGGACTTAGGCTTTGATGGGGGGTAAATATACGTGGCACAATCGGAGTTGGGATGTCAACCGATTTGTTAAAGAAAGACTGGATAGAGCTGTGGCGTCCAGGAGTTGGTTTACAAGATTTCCGAACTACAAAGTCATTAATGGAGACCCATACCATTCAGACCATAGACCCATAATCATCCAAACAGAGGGAGCTAAGAGATCATACTTTTTCAAGAGAAGGGCTCATGATTTCAGGTTTGAAGCTAGTTGGTTGCAAGAGGAAGATTACGAGATGGTGGTTAATAATGCTTGGTCTAACGCAGGCCTGCGAGGCGACCATAATACCCAGGCGATGTTACACATGGTAGCAAGAGATTTGAAGGACTGGGATGCTAATGTTTTAGGCGATCTTGGGAAAAGAATTAAAATCTTAAGAAAAGAACTAGAAGAGGTACAAAGAGGAGACATCAACCAAGAAAGGATTAGCACAGAGTACTTTTTAAGGGAGAAGCTAGACAGATTGGAGCACCAACAGGATATTCATTGGAGACAATGAGCCCATGTCAAATGGTTACAGTCTGGTGATAAGAACACATCCTTTTTTCATGCCTTTGCATCTGAAAGGAAGAAAAGAAACACCACCAAGAAATTGAAAAAGGAGGATGGCAGTTGGGTGGAGGGGGAAGAACCTTTGAAAGAGCACATTGCCAACTATTTCTTTAACATCTTCTCCTCTATAACAGGAAACAACAACAAAGAAATATTACGCATGGTGCAACCAAAGGTGACAGCTGAGATGAATGATGTATTGTGTGCGGAGTACACAGAAGAAGAGGTGAAGAGAGCCTTAGATAACATTGGTGACTTAAAGGCCCCTGGACCGGATGGCATGCCAGCAATATTCTTCAAAAGATTTTGGCAAACTGTTGGGAACCAGGTCACTGAAGAGGTTCTTCGAATATTAAGGGGAGGAGAAATGCCTAAGGGTTGGAATGACACACTCATAGTGCTAATTCCAAATCATGCCAACCCAGTGAGCATATAAGACCTGAGACTAATAAGTTTGTGTAATGTGGTGTATAAGCTAGTGTCCAAGGTAATTACAAATAGGCTTAATGTAATCCTTCCTGACATCATCTCCCCAAACCAAAGCGCCTTTGTGCCTGGAAGACTAATCTCAGATAATATTCTTCTAGCATACGAGTTAACTCACTTCCTTCGGAGGAGAAGGGGCTTGACGGGCTATGCGGCTATTAAATTGGATATGAGCAAAGCCTATGACAGGGTTGAATGGACGTTTCTAAAAGATATGATGCAAAGGCTGGGTTTCAACATGTGCTGGATTAAATTGATAATGCAGTGTGTTTCGACTGTAAGGTATCAGATCAAGGTGAACCAAGATAAAACTGAAATAGTTGAACCTCAAAGGGGCTTGCGACAAGGAGATCCACTCTCTCCATACTTGTTCTTCATCTGTGCAGAGGGGTTCTCTGCCATGTTACATGAAGCTGAGACGAGAGGATTAATAAGTGGAATCAAGATTTGTAGAGAAGCTCCCAGTGTAAGCCACTTGCTCTTTGCGGACGACTCATTACTGCTTATGGAGGCCAATGCGGAGAGTGCCCATGAACTGAATAGAATATTAAATATTTACGAAGCCTCTTCGGGACAAATGATTAATAAAGACAAATCCACAATACTATTCAGTGCAAACACAAGGCAAGGGTTGAAGGAGGAAATGAGAAGTATTTTACAAATTTCTTCCGAAGGTCTTTCCTCCAGATACCTAGGTGTCCCATCCTATGTGGGAAAGGGTAGAGCAAGGGCGTTTGAATATGTTAAAGAAATAATATGGAAGAAGATCCAAGGTTGGAAGGAAAAACTCCTTTCAAAAGGTGGGAAAGAAATCCTTATAAAAGAAGTTGCACAAGCAATCCCGGTGTACTCCATGTCTTGTTTCGATCTAACTAAGTCTTTGTGTGAGGAGCTGAGTACTATGATTAATAGGTACTGGTGGAGCCAAATGGATAAGGAGAACAAAGCAAACTAGGTCAGTTGGGGAAAACTTACGAAAACAAAGAAAACAGGAGGTCTAGGCTTTAGAGACCTCCATGCCTTCAATCTAGCTATGTTAGCGAGACAAGCATGGAGGCTCATTCAAAACTCGTCTTCCTTGTGTGCACAGGTGTTGTCAGCACGGTACTACCCAAATGGATCAATTCTACATGCCAGCCCCAGAAATGGCATATCTTATACTTGGCATAGTATACTGGAAGGAGTGAACCTGCTCAAGAAGGGGATCATATGGAGAGTTGGTAGTGGTACCAACATTAATATCTGGACCGACCCATGGATTCCAAGAGGAAGTACTAGAAGAGTCATCACCCAAAGAGGCAGAAATGTTATAACCAAAGTAAATGAGCTAATTGACCCGGTCACTAACAACTGGGGTGTAGACTTAATAAGGCAAACCTTCCTCCCTGAAGATGCTAAGATTATTTTACAAATCACAATTAATGAACACAATGATGATATCATAGCATGGCATTTTGATAAAAAAGGTATATTTTCTGTTAAATCTGTTGGGGAACGTTGCAGAAAATAAAAAAATTCTACGCTTCACCAAGATCAATCTATGGAGTCATCTAGGAACGAGAGAGAGGAGTGCATCTACATACCCTTGTAGATCGCGAGCGGAAGTGTTCAAGAGAACGGGGTTGATGGACTCGTACTCATCGTGATCCAAATCACCGAAGATCCTAGTGCCGAACGGATGGCACCCCGCGTTCAAGACACGTACGGTTGGGGAAGACGTCTCCTCCTTCTTGATCCAGCAAGGGGGAAGGAGAGGTTGATGGAGATCCAGCAGCACGACGGCGTGGTGGTGGAAGTAGCGGGGAATCTTGGTAGGGCTTCGCCAAGCTCAGCGAGAGGGAGAGGTGTTGCGGGGGGAGAGGGAGGCGCCAGGGACTAGGGTGCGCAGCCCTCCCTCCCCCCTCTTTATATAGGGGCCCTGGGGGGGCACCGGTCCCCTAGAGATCCAATCTCAAGGGGGGGGCAAAGGGGGGACTTGCCCCCCAAGTCAGGTGGGGCGCCCCCACCCCTAGAGTTTCCAACCCAAGGCGCAGGGGGAGGCCCAAGGGGGGGCGCACCAGCCCACCAGGGGCTGGTTCCCTTCCCACTTCAGCCCATGGGGCCCTCCGAGATAGGTGGCCCCACCCGGTGGAACCCCAGGACCCTTCCGGTGGTCCCAGTACAATACCGGTGACCCCCGAAACTTTCCCGGTGGCCGAAACTGGACTTCCTATATACAAATCTTCACCTCCGGACCATTCCAGAACTCCTCGTGACATCCGGGATCTCATCCGGGACTCCGAACAACTTTCGGGTTACCGCATACTAATATCTCTACAACCCTAGCGTCACCGAACCTTAAGTGTGTAGACCCTACGGATTCGGGAATCACGCAGACATGACCGAGCAGCTCTCCGGCCAATAACCAACAGCGGGATCTAGATACCCATGTTGGCTCCCGCATGTTCCACGATGATCTCATTGAATGGACCACGATCTGGAGGATTCAAGTAATCCCGTATACAATTCCCTTTGTCAATCGGTACGTTACTTGCCCGAGATTCGATCGTCGGTATCCCAATACCTTGTTCAATCTCGTTACCGGCAAGTCACTTTACTCGTACCGTAATGCATGATCTTGTGACCAACTACTTGGTCACATTGAGCTCATTATGATGATGCATTACCGAGTGGGCCCAGAGATACCTCTCTGTCATACGGAGTGACAAATCCTAGTCTCGATCCGTGTCAACCCAACAAACACTTTCGAGGATACCTGTAGTATACCTTTATAGCCACCCAGTTACGATGTGATGTTTGGTACACCCAAAGCACTCCTACGGTATCCGGGAGTTACACGATCTCATGGTCTAAGGAAATGATACTTGACATTGGAAAAGCTCTAGCAAACGAACTACACGATCTTGTGCTATGCTTAGGATTGGGTCTTGTCCATCACATCATTCTCCTAATGATGTGATCCCGTTATCAATGACATCCAATGTCCATAGTCAAGAAACCATGACTATCTGTTGATCAACGAGCTAGTCAACTAGAGGCTCACTAGGGACTTGAAAGATCGTCGATGTCGCCTAGAGGGGGGGGGTGAATAGGCCTTTTAAAATAATTACGGTTTAGGCTTGAACAAATGCGGAATAAACCTAGCGGTTAATTTGTCAAGCACAAAACCTAAAACAACTAGACTCACCTATGTGCACCAACAACTTATGCTAAGCAATATAAGCAACTATGTGATAGCAAGATATATGACAAAGAACAATATGGCTATCACAAAGTAAAGTGCATAAGTAAAGGGCTCGGGTAAGAGATAACCGAGGCACGCGGAGACGATGATGTATCCCGAAGTTCACACCCTTGCGGATGCTAATCTCCGTTTGGAGCGGCGTGGAGGCACAATGCTCCCCAAGAAGCCACTAGGGCCACCATAATCTCCTCACGCCCTCGCACAATGCAAGATGCCGTGATTCCACTAAGGGACCCTTGAGGGCGGTCACTGAACCCGTACAAATGGCAACCCTTGGGGGCGGTCACGGAACCCGTACACTTTGGCAACCCTTGGGGGCGGTCACCGATACCCGTCAAATTGCTCGGGGCGATCTCCCCAACCTAATTGGAGATCCCGACGCTTGCCCGGAGCTATACACCACAATGATTGAGCTCCGAACACCACCAACCAACTAGGGCGCCCAAGCACCCAAGAGGAACAAGCTCAAGGGCACCAAGCACCCAAGAGTAATAAACTTCTCAACTTGTAACTTCCACGTATCACCGTGGAGAACTCAAACCGATGCACAAATGCAATGGCAAGGGCACACAGAGTGCCCAAGTCCTTCTCTCTCAAATCCCACCAAAGCAACTAATGCTAGGGAGGAAAATGAGAGGAAGAACAAGAAGGAGAACACCAAGAACTCCAAGATCTAGATCCAAGGGGTTCCCCTCACATAGAGGAGAAAGTGATTGGTGGAAGTGTGGATCTAGATCTCCTCTCTCTTTTCCCCCCAAAACTAGCAAGAATCCATGGAGGGATTGAGAGATAGCAAGCTCGGAGAAGGTCAACAATGGGGGCAAAAACGAGCTCGAGAGATGGGGAACCATTGGGGAAGAAGACCCCCTTAAATAGGTCCCCACGAATCTGCCCGTTATGTGCATAAACATGTAGGACCGGTACAACCGGTGCACGAACCGGTACAACCGGCCAAAGCAGAGGAAAAACCAACCCGGGAAAAGTTCTAAGCGGTACAACAGCCTGGGGATCCGGCAGTACCGGTTAAACCGGTCAACAACCGCCCAAGAACCGCTCCAAAACAGAAACTAGTCCAGTGGTAGAGCGGTACATGGCCGGTACAACCTCCGGACCAATTCTGGAGCGGTACAACCGCTCCAACCACCGGTTGTACCGGTCAACCGGTACAACCTCTCTACGGGGCGGTACAACCTCTCTATGTAAAACAGGCAATATCAAAACAGCCACAACTTTTGCATACGAGCTCCGAATTCGATGAAACCAAGTTTGTTGGAAAGCTAGCAACAAGGGCTAACACAATATTGATAGAAATATAAATAAGAAGCAAATGAGAAAAGGCCCATAAGAAAATGGTGAGAACCCTTCCTTGGATAAGACCGGTAAAACCTCCAACACCGAAAACATCATAGAAGACGCATGTGAACTCCGTTTTTGATGAACTCAAGCTTGTCATCAAGATGACCATAAGCTCTAAGACTCACAAAGAGAACCAAACAAGAACAAAGAAACATGATGCAAGGATGCAATGGTTTGAGCTCTCTACTAACGATACGATCAAGCTACCAACTTGAGAGCCCCCCTTGATAGTACGGCAAACGATCCTATAACCCGGTCTCCCAACTACCACCACAAGACCGGTAAAATAGAAAACCTATCAAGGGCAAACCTTTGCCTTGCACATGGTCCACTTGAGCTAGATGAAGACGATCTTGACTCCCTCAAGTTGGACCACCTTTCTTGATTGCGTTGGCTCGATGAAGACTAGATGATTGCTCCCCCATAGTCCACTATGGGTGAGCGACTCTTCGGCACATCTTCACAAGTCCATTGACACCACAATGGATGGCAAGATTCAAGCATATGATCTCTTCGTGATGATTCTACTTGAGCTTGCACACCGCAACCTAACCCCACAAAGAACTCGCACGAAGACCATGGGTTAGTACACAAAGCGTAATTGACCATGCTTACCATACCATGGGATCGCTTGATCCCTCTCGGTACATCTTCTATGCTTTGTGTGTTGATCAACTTGATTCATTCTTTGACTTAGTCTTGATCAACCTTGAATCTTTCCAACTCTCTTCATTTGGATGTTGTCTTGAAGGTAAACATGAATGATCACACAATCTTCTTCTTCAAGACATGCTTGCAATAAGCTCAACACTCATAAGACCAATCTTTGGATAATTCCTTAATAGCAACTTGGTCATCACAAACTCTCCTTGAAACCAACAAATGGACTCCAAGAAAAGCCTATGGACAAACCCTTCAAATATAACTCAAGGCAACCATTAGTCCATAGAGATTGTCATCAATTGCCAAAACCAAACATGGGGGCACCGCATGTTCTTTCAATCTCCCCCATTTTGGTAATTGATGACAATCACTTTCAAGAGAGTTTATATAAGGGATTATGCATCACCATGCAATGCAATAATAGTGCAATGAATGAGATGCAAAAGCTAAGGAACAAAACCAAAGCAAGAGGAGATAGCTCTCTAAACTTCTCCACAAAACTCTGTGAAACTTCTCCCCCATTGGCATTGATTGCCAAAATGGGCGAAAAGTTTGGAAGGCCAATATAAATTGTGGTCCTCCATAAATTGTATATTTCTCAACAAGAGAGTGGAATGCAATACACATATCCAACTGACAATACTTGGAGGAAGACAAACTATATTGAGGCACAAAGATTGCAAAAAAAATGATATGCCACAAAGACATAACAAAGAGAGAAACAAGAAATCAAAAGATACCAATTGAAGCAAGCAATCAACGGATATCAATTGAACCAACTAGACCAATGATCCTACATGCCACAAGAATAAATACATTATGATAAGCACAAAGGAGTGTTCCAAACAAACTAGAGAAGCTCCCCATGATTTGTGCACGCATAAGAATTTTTGTATTTGAATACAAAGTGCACAAAATAGGATCATAGCTCCCCCAAAGTCAATAGAAACTTACAACAAGTGCAAGTGAGCATATAGGAAACTAAGCCTAGTACTTGCAACAAACACATGGTTGAGCAACAAGTGAAAGAGGCAACTTAAGAATAGGCTCAACCAAAATAATGTGTGTGAGTCATGGCGAAGCACTTGAGAAGACTAAAATTAGGATGAGCATTAAGCATCAACATAGTCTTGAAAGAATGAGGCACACGGTGCAAGGCCTATCATTCTCACACACAACTGGCAAATGGGTTCACAAGCTTACTAATAAGCAGAAGAGAACCTATGCTTGTGACAACCCGTGGTGAAGATAGAAAATGAAAGCCTCATCAAGACGATGGATAACAATTAAGATGGCAAAGGCCTCATCAAGACAAGCATGAGGAAAAGGATCTTCACCACAAAAGAGTGCATCAAGATGCAATGAGATAAGACCCGCACTCAAGACAAGATCTTTCACGGAGCCACCAAAGAAATAACAAAAGAAAGACAAGGTGGACGTGAAAGAAAGGATATCATCTAGAGATGTAATTTCTCTCAGGTGTAAAAGGTTCTAGGTAGACGAAATCATGATGATATATGTCTAGAAAGAAGGATGTACACCCGACATAGTTACAACACGAAGGAATAAGATATCCAAAAGGAAGTCATACATATACCAATAAGATATTTGCTTGGAAGCATAGCACATGGCTAGATATGGTCTTATTGTATATAAATGAATTCCTACCACACAACCATCAAAGACATCACAACTAGCAACATGAAATCATTGTTGGGATGCTTTGAGAAAGGAAACAAGTATCACAAGATATGAAATGGATATCATGCCAAGATGCAACCTACACAAGGTTGAATGCAAGAGGAGAAATCATGAATAGATACTTGTTGCCGAGATATCATTGGAATGATGTAGTAGATACCAATTGAAGGTAGATAGTAGTTCATTGATCATCTTAGCTTGACTCCAATGTGCACATGGTGAACACCTTCCTTGTGAGTGAGCCGAGCATCCAATGCATCTCCAACCGTTCCTACAAGAACAACACAAACTAAACGGTACCCAAACTCATTGGGACCAAATAGTTAGAAACACCAATACATAGGACAAACTCCACATAAATATGTGCATATAGATATGGAAATGAATTTCATGCACATCTCATCCAAATTGAGACTAGGTGGAGTTTCCCCTATATATTGAGACAAAGAAAGAAAGCATGCCAAATGAAATACATGAAGTAAACATGCATGCTCAAGACTTTCAAAACCCGAAACCTAAAGAGAAAGAAATGCCAAGTGAAAAGGATACCAAATGGAGAAATCATCACTTGGAAGATATCATTAAAGATACATCAAGGAATGAGATATCCATTGATACACACTAAACTAAAGATGTCAAACTCCCAAAGAGAGGATGGTTCCAAACAAACCAAGCTCTCAACAAAGTTTCATGATGGCACAAAGTACCAAAAAGAAATGGCTTGCCTTCCACCAAAACACACTTGATAAGGATCACAAGAAGAGTGTTCTTAAAGAAAATAGGATAGCTCCCCCATGAGTTGTGCATTATATAGGATTTGCATTTGAATACAAAATGCACAAGGTGGGATCACTACTTTCACTATATCTAGAAAACACTAGACAAGAACAAGAAATAACCAAGATCCACAAGTGGTAGGGAAGACACCGGGAGTTGACACAAACCTTGGCAAGAGAAAAGGAAAAACAAAAACCAAAGTAAAGACGGTCAACAAATTCTACCACACATAAGAGACTACCAATTGTCAAAAGACAAGAAGTATTTGGAAATAATTCCCGTTGGTAGATAGCAATGATATCCAACATCATCTTCACACCAAACACATGCAAATTGCAACTTGTAGAGCTAACATGCCACCTAGGAACAAGATAATTTACAATATCAATTCTAGGTGACAATATCTCAAATGTACACATTTTCTAGGCTTGTAATATGCACATAGCATATTACTCCCCCATAGTGTGATACCAATAGAAACTTAACAAGAGGCAATAAAAAGGATCCAACAAGAGATAATTAATGGACTATTTAGAATTTGAATTTCTCATGAGAAGACATACCACATAGCGACTAGATAATCTTGTAATATCAATACTAAGTGGTATTCCCCATGTACCCACCTTTATAGGATTGCGAAGTGCACAAAGCACATCACTCCCCCATAATGGGATATTCCATTAATCTCTCACACGATCCAACTAAGATACAACCAAGATGCACTAAGGCTCAACGAACGAAACACAAGTACATGATGTGCAAACCAACACACACATACTTGATTGCTCAAGATAATCAAGTTGGAAGCACAACATATACAAACACATGCAAGGAACAAAACCAAAACATGCAAGGGGGAAAGTAACTTTCAATGTAAGCAATTTTAAGTACAAGTTACCGCAAGGAGGCACATTGGATATAAGATATAAACTTGATGATTCAATTGACTTGGCTTGAGACAATAAGAGTGATGAAGTCCCCTTAATTCTTCATAATGTAGCCAAGTCTCCAATGCCCTCCAACAACACCTATTGATCAAGTTTGAGCTTGTTGGTCCCCAACCAAGTTGGGTCCTAAGAGGTTAGTCACAATAGGTTTGGCTACCCAAATGGTTCTTTGGTTGACACCACTTTGAGTACCAACAAACTTGGCAAACACATTGCCAACCTTATCCTTACCAAGAGAATAGATATCATCAATAATAATTGGGTTGGATAAGTTACCACTAGTGCATGAAGAAGCGACGTGACCTTTCTCACGACATAAGTAGCAACGTCTACTCTTCACTTTCTTCTCACTTGATTTCTCAATTTGAGAAGCATTAACTTGAGTCTTCTTGGGAAGAGGCCTTTCTTCAACTTGATGTTGAGCATGAGATTGAACTTGTGCCCTCTTCCCTTGTTGCTTGACACTAATGGCCTTCTTCTTCAATGGGCAAGATCTAACATGATGCCCTTCTATTTTGCACTTGAAGCAAACAATCTTGGCCGAATTCTTGACTTGTTCTTGGCCCTTCTTTTTGTTAAACTTGGACTTCTTCTTCTTATTGGAGTTGAATCCAAGTCCACCTTTGTCATTGGGGGATTTTTGCACACTCAAGATATTGTTGAGTGTGGATTTCCCTTCATGGAACTTTTCCAAGTCTTTCTTCAAAGAAGTGACTTGGACCTTGAGCTCTTTGATTTCCTCTACATGGTTAGTCTCAACACAAGTACTAGAGGAAGTATAAGCTTCATCGTTAGAGCAACAAGGCAAGGAAAGCAATTCATCGCAAGATGTACCAACATTGTGAGTAGATGAATTACAAGGACTAGCACATGGCAATATACTATTTTGACTAGAAGTAGTGCTAGTATCCACATGAGGCTCACTAGATGTTACCTTAGCAATCATGGCCTCATGAGCTATCTTTAGCACACTATGGGATACTAGAAGATCATCATGAGAGCTTGAGAGCTTTTCATGACTTTCTTCCAATTTCCCATAATTGCAAGATAGCACCTCAAGTTGAGCCCGTAGCTCAACATTCTCCTTCAAAATGGATGCTTCACAAGTAATAGAATTAGTAGCACAAGCATCATCATTAACAACAAGAGGATAAGGCAACTTGGCAAGCTCTTTTAAATAAGAAGCTTCAAGTTGAGCATGAGACTCGGTGAGTTTGATGAGCTCACCCTTGATGACCCTTGAGCCATTTTCGAGGTGCTCAAAATCCTCAAGGAGTCTAGCATGAGAAACTTCAAGCTTAGCATTTTTAGTTTCAAAAACATTGGCCACCTTAAGAGCTCTATCAGTAGATTCCTTCACTCTAGACAATTCTAGAGCAAAAGTCTCCTCAAGAGATTCCCTGGTGGTTTGTTCAAGTTCAAGAGCTTGAGAGAGGTCCGCAATCTCATTAGCATAATCACGCCCATGACCTTCCATTTTATCAATGGTGGCCTCATGCTTCTCTAGATGAGATTCCAACTCCTCAATGTATTTCTTGCCATCAATGGCAATGGACATTATTTCCATGAAGTTGGAACGAGCAAATTTATTTTTATGAAGAGCTTTAAAAATCATTTCCCCCTTAGTTTTTAAGGAGGCAACATTATCATTCTCTTCATCATTATCCTCATCATCATTAGCATCAACATCATCATCAAGAGACATATTGGGGTACAAAGTAGGAGATACCTTTGACGCCTTAGCCATAAGGCAAAAAGCAATAGATGATAGTGTAGGATCCCTTGAGGCACCATTAAACACCATATCTTGTTCCATGGAGTGTTGGGTTTCCTCTACATTGTTAGCACAACAATTCGAGGAAATAGATGCATTTTTATCATGGCAACAAGACATAGCAAGCATATCATCATGAGATTTAGTCAAGCAATTTCTACATGATATGCAAGGACTATCAACGCAAGCATGTGAAACATTTGGAGTGCTCGAAGTGTTAAAGCCCAAAGAAGAAGCATTGCAATAATATAGTGATGAAGGATCATCCACAATAAGCATACTATCATCATTGCAATGACCAACACTACTCACCATATCATTACCTTGTGGCAAACCACATGTAGGTGAAGTAGAAGAAGTTGAGAAGACTATACGACCGGAGGTGGAGGGGGAACAATCATCCCCACAAATATTGGACACACCATATTTATCTTGAAGCTTTGTCCACAACTCATGAGCATCCCGGAACGGCATGAGTTGAAAAATAACTACATTGCTCAAAGCATCAAAAAGCACATTAGAAGCTTGAGCATTGAGATAAGAGTTTTTCTCATCCTCTAAAGATAATCTTTGGGGATCCTTTGGAGGAGAAAAACCCATATCTACAATTCGCTCTAAATTTGGGTCCATGACCCTAAAGAGATTAAGCATGCGAATTACCCAAACATCAAAATTTGTGCCATCGAAACTAAGAGTGTCAGAGAATCCTAATCCCCTAGTCGACATCTTTACTCTCTAGGCGGTTAAGCCTAACAAAGAGAGACGAGGCTCTGATACCAATTGAAAGATCGTCGATGTCGCCTAGAGGGGGGGGGGTGAATAGGCGTTTTAAAATAATTACGGTTTAGGCTTGAACAAATGCGGAATAAACCTAGCGGTTAATTTGTCAAGCACAAGACCTAAAACAACTAGAATCACGTATGTGCACCAACAACTTATGCTAAGCAATATAAGCAACTATGTGATAGCAAGATATATGACAAAGAACAATATGGCTATCACAAAGTAAAGTGCATAAGTAAAGGGCTCGGGTAAGAGATAACCGAGGCACGCGGAGACGATGATGTATCCCGAAGTTCACACCCTTGCGGATGCTAATCTCCGTTTGGAGCGGTGTGGAGGCACAATGCTCCCCAAGAAGCCACTAGGGCCACCGTAATCTCCTCACGCCCTCGCACAATGCAAGATGCCGTGATTCCATTAAGGGACCCTTGAGGGCGGTCACCGAACCCGTACAAATGGTAACCCTTGGGGGCGGTCACGGAACCCGTACACTTTGGCAACCCTTGGGGGCGGTCACCGATACCCGTCAAATTGCTCGGGGCGATCTCCACAACCTAATTGGAGACCCCGATGCTTGCCCGGAGCTATACACCACAATGATTGAGCTCCAAACACCACCAACCGACTAGGGCGCCCAAGCACCCAAGAGGAACAAGCTCAAGGGCACCAAGCACCCAAGAGTAATAAACTTCTCAACTTGTAACTTCCACGTATCACCGTGGAGAACTCAAACCGATGCACAAATGCAATGGCAAGGGCACACAGAGTGCCCAAGTCCTTCTCTCTCAAATCCCACCAAAGCAACTAATGCTAGGGAGGAAAATGAGAGGAAGAACAAGAAGGAGAACACCAAGAACTCCAAGATCTAGATCCAAGGGGTTCCCCTCACATAGAGGAGAAAGTGATTGGTGGAAGTGTGGATCTAGATCTCCTCTCTCTTTTCCCCCCAAAACTAGCAAGAATCCATGGAGGGATTGAGAGATAGCAAGCTCGGAGAAGGTCAATAATGGGGGCAAAAACGAGCTCGAGAGATGGGGAACCATTGGGGAAGAAGACCCCCTTAAATAGGTCCCCACGAATCTTCCCATTATGTGCATAAACCTGTAGGACCGGTACAACCGGTGCACGAACCGGTACAACCGGCCAAAGCAGAGGAAAAACCAACCTGGGTAAAGTTCTAAGCGGTACAACAGCCTGGGGATCCGGTAGTACCGGTTAAACCGGTCAACAACCGCCCAAGAACCGCTCCAAAACAGAAACTAGTCCGGTGGTAGAGCGGTACATGGCCGATACAACCTCCGGACCAATTCTGGAGCGGTACAACCGCTCCAAACACCGGTTGTACCGGTCAACCGGTACAACCTCTCTACGGGGCGGTACAACCTCTCTATGTAAAACAGGCAATATCAAAACAGCCACAACTTTCGCATACGAGCTCCGAATTCGATGAAACCAAGTTTGTTGGAAAGCTGGCAACAAGGGCTAACACAATCTTGATAGAAATATCAATAAGAAGCAAATGAGAAAAGGCCCATAAGAAAATGGTGAGAACCCTTCCTTGGATAAGACCGGTAAAACCTCCAACACCGAAAACATCATAGAAGACGCATGCGAACTCCGTTTTCGATGAACTCAAGCTTGTCGACCATAAGCTCTAAGACTCACAAAGGGAACCAAACAAGAACAAAGAAACATGATGCAAGGATGCAATGGTTTGAGCTCTCTACTAACGATACGATCAAGCTACCAACTTGAGAGCCCCCCTTGATAGTACGGCAAACGATCCTATAACCCGGTCTCCCAACTACCACCACGAGACCGGTAAAATAGAAAACCTATCAAGGGCAAACCTTTGCCTTGCACATGTTCCACTTGAGCTAGAGTAAGACGATCTTGACTCCCTCAAGTTGGACCACCTTTCTTGATTGCGTTGGCTCGATGAAGACTAGATGATTGCTCGCCCATAGTCCACTATGGGTGAGCGACTCTTCAGCACATCTTCATAAGTCCATTGACACCACAATGGATGGCAAGACTCAAGCATATGATCTCTTCGTGATGATTCTACTTGAGCTTGCACACCGCAACCTAACCCCACAAAGAACTCGCACGAAGACCATGGGTTAGTACACAAAGCGTAATTGACCATGCTTACCATACCATGGGATCGCTTGATCCCTCTCGGTACATCTTCTATGCTTTGTGTGTTGATCAACTTGATTCATTCTTTGACTTAGTCTTGATCAACCTTGAATCTTTCCAACTCTCTTCATTTGGATGATGTCTTGAAGGTAAACATGAATGATCACACAATCTTCTTCTTCAAGACATGCTTGCAATAAGCTCAACACTCATAAGACCAATCTTTGGATAATTCCTTAATAGCAACTTGGTCATCACAAACTCTCCTTGAAACCAACAAATGGACTCCAAGAAAAGCCTATGGACAAACCCTTCAAATATAACTCAAGGCAACCATTAGTCCATAGAGATTGTCATCAATTGCCAAAACCAAACATGTGGGCACCGCATGTTCTTTCAGACATGTTGTGGTCTATGTATTCACACATGTATTACGATTGCCGGATAACACAATTATAGCATGAATAATAAACAATTATCATGAACAAGGAAATATAATAATAATCATTTTATTATTGCCTCTAGGGCATATTTCCAACAGTCTCCCACTTGCACTAGAGTCAATAATCTAGTTACATGGTGATGAATCGAACACCCATAGAGTTCTGGTGTTGATCATGTTTTGCTCGCGGAAGAGGTTTAGTCAACGGATCTACGACATTCAGATCCGTATGCACTTTGCAAATATCTATGTCTCCGTCTTGAACATTTTCACGAATGGAGTTGAAGCGACGCTTGATGCGCCTGGTCTTCTTGTGAAACCTGGGCTCCTTGGCAAGGGCAATAGCTCCAGTGTTGTCACAGAAGAGAGTGATCGGCCCCGACGCATTGGGAATGACTCCTAGGTCCATGATGAACTCCTTCATCCATATTGCTTCATGCACTACCTCCGAGGTTGCCATGTACTCCGCTTCACATGTAGATCCCGCCATGACGCTTTGCTTGCAACTGCACCAGCTTACTGCCCCACCATTCAAAATATACACGTATCCGGTTTGTGACTTAGAGTCATCCAGATCCGTGTCGAAGCTAGCGTCGACGTAACCCTTTACGACGAGCTCTTCGTCACATCCATAAACGAGAAACATATCCTTAGTCCTTTTCAGGTACTTCTGGATATTCTTGACTGCTGTCCAGTGTTCCATGCCGGGATTACTTTGGTACCTTCCTACCAAACTTACGGCAAGGTTTACATCAGGTCTCGTACACAGCATGGCATACATAATAGACCCTATGGCCGAGGCATAGGGGATGACACTCATCTTTTCTCTATCTTCTGCCGTGGTTGGGCATTGAGCCGAGCTCAATTTCACACCTTGCAACACAGGCAAGAACCCCTTCTTGGACTGATCCATATTGAACTTCTTCAATATCTTATGAAGGGATGTGCTTTGTGAAAGACCTATGAGGCGTCTCGATCTATCCCTATAGATCTTGATGCCTAATATGTAAGCAGCTTCTCCAAGGTCCTTCATTGAAAAACACTTATTCAAGTAGGCCTTAATGTTGTCCAAAAGTTCTATATCATTTCCCATCAGAAGTATGTCATCTACATATAATATGAGAAATGCTACAGAGCTCCCACTCACTTTCTTGTAAACGCAGGCTTCTCCATAAGTCTGCATAAACCCAAACGCTTTGATCATCTCATCAAAGCGAATGTTCCAACTCCGAGATGCTTGCACCAGCCCATAAATGGATCGCTGGAGCTTGCATACCTTGTTACCATTCTTAGGATCGACAAAACCTTCTGGCTGCATCATATACAGTTCTTCCTTAAGATAGCCGTTAAGGAATGCCGTTTTGACGTCCATTTGCCATATCTCATAATCATAGTATGCGAAAATTGCTAACATGATTCGGACGGACTTCAGCTTCGCTACGGGATAGAAAGTCTCATCGTAGTCAACCCCTTGAACTTGCCGATAACCCTTAGCGACAAGTCGAGCTTTATAGATGGTAACATTACCATCCGCGTCTGTCTTCTTCTTAAAGATCCATTTGTTTTCTATCACTCGCCGATCATCGAGCAAGTCTGTCAAAGTCCACACTTTGTTTTCATACATGGATCCTATCTAGGATTGCATGGCTTCAAGCCATTTGTTGCAATCTGGGCCCGCCATTTCTTATTCATAGTTCAAAGGTTCACCATTGTCTAACAACATGATTTCTAGGACAGGGTTGCCATACCATTCTGGTGTGGAACGTGTCCTTGTGGACCTACAAAGTTCAGTAGCAACTTGATCTGAAGTACCTTGATCATCATCATTAACTTCCTCTCTAGTCGGTGCATGCACCACAAGAACATCTTCCTGAGCTGTGCTACTTTCCGGTTCAAGAGGCAGTACTTCATCGAGTTCTACTTTCCTCCCACTTATTTCTTTCGAGAGAAACTCTTTCTCCAGAAAGGACCCATTCTTGGCAACAAAGATATTGCCTTCGGATCTAAGGTAGAAGGTATACCCGGTGGTTTCCTTAGGGTATCCTATGAAGACGCATTTTTCCGACTTGGGTTCGAGCTTTTCAGGTTGAAGTTTCTTGACATAAGCATCGCATCCCCAAACTTTTAGAAACGACAGCTTAGGTTTCTTCCCAAACCATAATTCATATAGTGTCGTCTCAACGGATTTAGACGGTGCCCTTTTTAAAGTGAATGTAGCTGTCTCTAGAGCGTATCCCCAAAATGATAGAGGTAAATCGGTGAGTGACATCATAGATCGCACCATATCCAATAGAGTGCGATTATGACATTCAGACACACCGTTACGCTGAGGTGTTCCAGGCGGCGTGAGTTGTGAAACGATTCCACATTTCCTTAAGTGCGTACCAAATTCATGACTTAAATATTCTCCTCCACGATCTGATCGTAAGAACTTTATTTTTTGGTCACGTTGATTCTCTACCTCATTCTGAAATTCCTTGAACTTTTCAAAGGTCTCAGACTTGTGTTTCATCAAGTAGACATACCCATATCTACTTAACTCATCAGTGAGAGTGAGAACATAACGATAGCCACCGCGAGCCTCAACACTCATTGGACCGCATACATCAGTATGTATAATTTCCAATAAGTTGGTTGCTCGCTCCATTGTTCCGGAGAACGGAGTCTTGGTCATTTTACCCATGAGGCATGGTTCGCACGTGTCAAATGATTCGAAATCAAGAGACTCCAAGAGTCCATCTGTATGAAGCTTCTTCATGCGTTTGACACCAATGTGACCAAGGCGGCAGTGCCACAGATATGTGGGACTATCATTATCAATCTTACATCTTTTGGTATTCACACTATGAATATGTGTAACATCACGTTCGAGATTCATTAAGAATAAACCATTGACCAGCGGGGCATGACCATAAAACATGTCTCTCATATAAATAGAACAACCATTATTCTCGGATTTAAATGAGTAGCCATCTCGTATTAAATGAGATCCAGATACAATGTTCATGCTCAAAGCTGGCACTAAATAACAATTATTGAGGTTTAAAACTAATCCCGTAGGTAAATGTAGAGGTAGCGTGCCGACGGCGATCACATCGACCTTGGAACCATTCCCGATGCGCATCGTCACCTCTTCCTTCGCCAGTCTCCGTTTATTCCGCAGCTCCTGTTTTGAGTTACAAATATGAGCAACCGCACCAGTATCAAATACCCAGGAGCTACTACGAGTACTGGTAAGGTGCACATCAATTACATGTATATCACATATACCTTTAGTGTTGCCGGCCTTCTTGTATGCTAAGTACTTGGGGCAGTTCCGCTTCCAGTGTCCGCTTCCCTTGCAATAAAAGCACTCAGTCTCAGGTTTGGGTCCATGCTTTGGCTTCTTCCCGGCAACTGGCTTACCGGGCGTGGCAACTCCCTTGCCGTCCTTCTTGAAGTTCTTTTTACCCTTGCCTTTCTTGAAACTAGTGGTTTTATTGACCATCAACACTTGATGTTCCTTTTTGATTTCCACCTCCGCTGATTTCAGCATTGAAAATACTTCAGGAATAGTTTTCACCATCCCCTGCATATTGTAGTTCATCACAAAGCTCTTGTAGCTAGGTGGGAGCGACTGAAGGATTCTGTCAATGACCACCTCGTCCGGGAGGTTAATGTCCAGCCGGGACAAGCGGTTGTGCAACCCAGACATTTTGAGTATGTGCTCACTGACAGAACTATTTTCCTCCATCTTACAACTATAGAACTTGTCGGAGACTTCATATGTCTCGACCCGGGCATGAGCTTGGTGTAAGGGCATATTTATCCCCAAGATGTTTTGGTGATTGATGACAATGCTTGTGCGGACTAATCGTGTGCGTTAAGTTCTTTCAGAGATTCATCCTTTGGCACGAGACGATTATCTCCCCTCGGTGTTTTATTCAAGATGGTGTAGCTCCTTCGTTTCGTTGTTGGTGGACTAGTTTCGTAGGAGTCACCGTACTATCAAGAGGGGATCCGCTTTGGTAAGACTAGGGTGGAATCAACACGTACACATCCATATCACACCCGTCGTTTTCCTTCCGCTTCATTGGAGCTGCCGTTTCCCCTTGTGTTTGCTGTGTCCTGCCCCAGCGGTAGTACCTGCGGTCCACAGCGGTAGTACCTGCCGAAGCTCCCAACAGTAGTACCGCTCCCAGAGCGGCAGTACCGCTCCCCAAGCGGTAGTACCGCTCTCCGAGTGGTAGTATCGCTTGTGGACTTCGGCCGTAGTACCGCAGTTATTCCGGGCTACTACCGCCTCAATTCGAGACCGATGTTTTTCGTGTCGGGTTTTGCGGTACTAAGTGCGGTAGTAGTGGCGGTAGTACCGCTCCCTACTACTCCCACGGTAGTACCGCTCTGGGGTCAGGACCCTGACCTCCCGTCAGCGCGGCAGTACCGCTGGGTAAGAGCGGTAGTACCGCCCTCAGCGGTAGTACCGCCCTGCCCAAGCGGTAGTACCGCTCTGTGCGGGGCTGTTCAGTGGGGTAACGGTTGGATTGGTTCCCCCACTATATAAAGGTGTCTTCTTCCCCAAAGTTGACCTACCTCTTTCCCCCAAAGCTCCATTGTTGCTCCAAGCTCCATTTTCGCCCGATCTCTCTCCCTAGCCAATCAAACTTGTTGATTTGCTCGGGATTGGTTGAGAAGGCCCCGATCTACACTTCCACCAAGAGAAATTTGATTCCCCCCACTTATCCCTAGCGGATCTTGTTACTCTTGGGTGTTGAGCACCCTAGACGGTTGAGGTCACCTCGAAGCCATACTCCATTGTGGTGAAGCTTCGTGGTGTTGTTGGGAGCCTCCAAGTGTTGTGGAGATAGCCCCAATCTTGTTTGTAAAGGTTCGGTCGCCGCCTTCAAGGGCACCAATAGTGGAATCACGGCATCTCGCATTGTGTGAGGGCGTGAGGAGATTACGGTGGCCCTAGTGGCTTCTTGGGGAGCATTGTGCCTCCACACCGCTCTAACGGAGACGTACTTCCCCTTAAAAGGAAGGAACTTCGGTAACACATCCTCGTCTCCACCGGCTCCACTCTTGGTTATCTTGTGCCTTTACTTTTGCAAGCTTACTTGTGTTGTATCTATTGCTTGCTTGTGTGCTAGTTGTCTTTGCATCATATAGGTTGTCCACGTAGTTGCACATCTAGACAACCTATTTCGTTGCAAGGTTTAAATTGTTAAAGAAAAGTCTAAAAATTGTTAGTTGCCTATTCACCCCCCTCTAGTCAACCATATCGATCCTTTGAATTGGTATCAGAGCCTCGTCTCTTTATTAAGGACTTTGCCGTCCGAAGAGTATGGTTGACACCAACGACGGTGCGGAGGAGCACTCCGGTGTGAATCCCATCTCGTCTTCGGCCGAAGGGGGAACCTCGGTCTCACGTGAGGAATTCAATGTGGCTTTAGACACATTGAAAACCTCCATGACGGCCGAGGTTAAAAGCATGTTTTCTGAATTCCTAGAAGGACTTAAACTATCTACCTCGCCGATGAAAGTGGGTGATCCCACTAACAAGGTGACGGATGCTACCTCCAACAAGGGGGAAGCTAACAGTGAAAAGAGTCCTTCTACTAGTGGTAGAAATGGCACCGGCATCTTTGCCCATGTGGAACCCCCAGTGTATAGAGGACCGATCCCCTCTACTCATTTGAATCATGCCGGTCCTCCTCCTAAATATGAGAAACATGAAGATTTTGATTCTTGGGTTTATCGCTTCAAGCGTCATTTAAAACATGTGAATACTAACCTTTGGAGAATCATTGAAGAAGGTTTCTATCCTCATGACCCAAGCAACTTCACCCCTCGAGAAGCCGTGGACAATCAATTCAATGAGAGTGCTCTCTTCATCATCCAAGATGCAATCCTTCCCGAAGATCTCCCTCATCTTCGACCTCATGTCATGGCTAAAGAAGCATGGAAATGTGTTGAGTCTCTCTATCGAGGAAGTGCTAGCATTCAACGCTCCAACTATGAAGTGGTGCAAGATGAAGCCGATGAGTTTGCAATGAAAGAAGATGAAGAACCTCGTGAGCTCTTTCGAAGAGTGACCAAACTCGCGGTCGCACTCCGAGATCATGGGAGCAAGGACACGGATGACAATTGGATCAAGCGCAAGTTCCTCAAGGCCATGATGCCCTACAACAAGGCCATGTCCTCCGTCATTCGTCAAAGACCGGACTTCCACTCCATGACCTCAGGTGAAGTGTTGGATGAGTTTGTTGCAATGAGCATCTTGGACAAGACCGCCGACAATGCGGTGCTCCGTTCTCAAAGGGCAAAGAAGCCCAATCTTGCCTTGAAGGCCAAGGTTAGTGTGGAAGAAGAAGAAGAAGAGGAAGATGAGGAGAGCAACCCCGAAGACACGAAGTATGATTATCATGAGCACATGGCTCTTGCCTCAAGACAATTTTGGAGTAAGAAGAATACAAGACCCAACTTCAACAAGAACAACTCAAGTGGCCTCAAGGGCAAGCAACGAGTTAGAACTTGTTTCAACTGTGGCAATGTGAGCCATTTCGTTGCGGATTGTCCTTACGAGAAGCGGGAAGACAATGGTGGCAAGTTCATCCGAAAAGACAAAGCCAAGTCCTTCCCAACAAGAACAACTTCACCAAGAAGACTCCTACTCGCGGGTTGGTAGTTCAAGAAGAATACCGTGAGGATGACGATGATGATGAAGATAGTGAAACAATGGCTATGGCATCCATTGCCATTGCCACAACTCCCCGGGTATCTCTCTTCGATTCACCCAACGAGAACATCACCGCCAAGTGCCTCATGGCTAAAGCCACCAACAAGGTAACCCCCAACATCAAAACCACCATTATTCCTAATCCTCCTTCAACGGATGGACTTGATAATGTTAAGGGGTCTAATGAGGAGGTAAATGAATTTGAGTCATTCATGAGTAAGCTCAAGGGCAAATCCAAGAAGCACTTCGTTGCTCTCTTGGAACAACTTGGTGAAGCCAATGACATGATCGAGGCTCACGAAGAAACCATCTCTAAGATGGAAGGTCATAGTCGTGACTATGCCGATGAGATATCGGATCTCTCTAATGCTCTTGAGGAAGAGCGTGGGCATCGTTTGGCTCTTGAGGAGTCACACAACGATGACCATGCCAAACTAAAGAAAGATCTTGATCATGCTCTTGTTGTGTCTCGTGTTCTAACTTCCGAGAAGGCTAAACTTGGGGTTGATCATGTTAGACTCAAGGAGGAGTTTGATGTACTTGACAAGGCCCATAAGGTCTTGAAAGGTGCTCATGCAAACCTCAAGGAGTCTCATGCTCAACTCCAAGTTAAGCTAACCAAGGAAAAGGCCACATTTCCTCACATGGTCTTGATTGATAATGCAAATGCTACTAACCCATGTTGTGAGCATGTGCATCTTGTGGAGGAGAATGTCAAGTTGAAGGAACAACTCGAGAAAGGTCTTGTGTCATGCATACAAGGCGAGAAGAACCTAAATGACCTTTTGAGCAATCAAAAGGAAGTTGTGGGCAAGGAGGGAGTTGGGTTCTCACCCAAGTCCAAGAACAAGAAGAAGAACAAGGAGAAGAATAACAAGACCAATCGACCTCCCCCGCTCAAGCAAACCTTTGTGAAGGAGGGAGAGGGTGCTCCTAAGGAGAAGAAGAACAATGCGAAGAGTGGTGATGCCAAAGAGTGCAAAGCCATCTCTCCCAACAAAGCCGGCGACTTTAACCCCTCTTATGTGTTGTGCCGTGCTAGTGATGGGCATGTTTATGCTAAATTTGTTGGTTCTTCTTATGAGTACATTGAATGGTCTATTTGGGTTCCTAAGACCCTTGTTACTAACATCAAAGGACCCATTACTCAATGGGTACCTAAAACCAAGCATTGATCTCTTGTAGGTGTTTGCTTCCGGTGGGGGATCATGGTTGCTCGATAGTGGAGCAACAAATCATATGACCGGGAGCAAGGACTTGGTGGTGGAAGTGCACAAGATCCCATCTATGCCCACCAATGTCGAATGGGGTGATGCCTCACATTCTAAGGTATTGGGTCTTGGCAAGGTTGTCATTTCTCATGATCTAACGATCGAGAAAGTCATGCTTGTTGAGTCCCTTGCGTTCAATTTACTTTCCGTTCGTCAACTCGCACTCATGGGCTTTGCCACCTTCTTTGATATTGATACCGTGGCCCTCTTGTGGAGCAAGACTCTTAAAGTAGCCTTTGTTGGGCATGTCGAGAACGGTCTCTATGTGATTAACTTTTCGGAGCAACCCACTAAGACCGCGACATGCCTAATGGCTAAAGTTGATGTGGGATGGCTTTGGCATCGCCGTTTAGCCCACGTCAATATGAGATCTTTGCAAAGTCTTCTCAAGGGGGACCATGTCCGTGGACTAACGAATGTTAGTTTTGCCAAAGATCGTGCTTGCAGTGCTTGTATCGAAGGAAAGCTTCATGAAACGGCTCACCCTCCCACGACTATCATCTACTCAAAGAGACCCTTGGAGCTCCTGCACATGGACCTCTTTGGGCCTCCATCCTTTGATAGTCTTGGGGGTAGAAAGTATTGCTTGGTGATTGTGGATGATTATTCAAGATACACTTGGGTATACTTCTTCAAGAGGAAGAGTGAGACTCAACAAACCGTCATCGACTTTGCAAATGAAGCTCAACGTCAACATAATGCAAAGATCTTGACAATAAGAAGTGACAACGGCACCGAGTTCAAGAACTACACCTTGGATGAGTTTCTTAGTGATGAGGGGATCAAGCACCAATATTCTGCACCATATACCCCTCAACAAAATGGTGTTGCGGAGAGGAAGAACCGGACGTTGATGGATGCGGCAAGGACCATGATGGCGGAGTTCAAGTCTCCATACAACTTTTGGGCCGAAGCCATCAACACTGCATGTCATGCATCCAATCGGCTCTATCTCCGCAAAGGCTTGAACAAGACTCCGTATGAGATACTCACCGGGAACAAGCCCAATCTCAAGTACTTCCGGGTGTTCGGGTGTAAGTGTTTCATTCTCAAGAAAGGTGTTCGTTTGTCTAAATTCGAGGCTAGAGCTTATGAGGGCATATTTGTTGGTTATGCTACAAACTCTCATGCTTACCGTGTTCTCAACAAGTCCAACGGACTCATTGAGGAGACGTGTAACGTGGAGTTTGACGAAAATAACGGCTCCCAAGTGGAGCAAAGTGGTACTTGTGATGTAGGTGATGAAATTCCTCCCCAAGCCATAAGAAGAATGGGTATTGGTCATATTCTACCCATTGAGGAACCCCTTGTGGCCGAAGGAGAAGGACAATGCTCCACTCCAGTGGAGCCTTCACCTACTCAAGACCCACACGCTTCCGAAGAACAAAGTGTAGGCCCTCAACCTCGGGAACAAGACCAAGGGCAAGATCAATCTCAAGATGGTGGTGAACCTCCAAATGATGCCCAAGGTCAAGTTCTCCCCCTCGAGCAAGTTCAAGATCATGAGCAAGCTCAAGATCAAGAACAAGCTCATGACGACGCTCAAGATGATCAAGTGAACCCTCCTCCTTCCACATCCGAGGAGGAATTAGAGCGTCGTGCCGCGAAGATTGCTTCCAAACTCACCACCAAAGGTCATCTCATGGAGAATGTGGTTGGAAGCCTAAGAAAGGGGGTAAGCACTCGTAGACAATTAGCAAACTATTGTGAACATCACGCGTTTGTCTCTTGTGTTGAACCCCATAAGGTCTATGAGGCGCTCGAAGACTCGGATTGGCTCAATGCCATGCATGAAGAACTCAACAACTTCGAGTACAACAAGGTGTGGAGGTTGGTGCCAAGGCCTTCGGGGAACCATAACATCATTGGAACCAAGTGGATCTTCAAGAACAAGCAAGATGCTCATGGGAACATCATTCGCAACAAGGCAAGATTGGTAGCACAAGGCTACTCCCAAGTCGAGGGTATCGACTACGGTGAAACCTTTGCTCCCGTTGCTCGCCTTGAATCCATTCGTTTGTTGATTGCTTATGCTTCCCATCACAACTTTAAGTTGCAACAAATGGATGTGAAAAGTGCTTTTCTTAATGGTCCCATTAATGAGTTGGTTTATGTCAAGCAACCCCCCGGGTTCGAGGATCCTTACTTCCCGGATCATGTGTATCAACTCGATAAGGCACTCTATGGCCTTAAACAAGCCCCACGTGCGTGGTATGACCACCTTACCGAGTTGTTACAAGATCGTGGATTTGAAGTTGGGCTAATCGATCCCACTCTTTTTACTAAGAAGGTCAAAGGGGAGTTGTTTGTGTGCCAACTATATGTTGATGACATTATCTTTGGTTCTCCTAACAAAGCTTTCAATGAAGAATTTGCCGCTCTCATGACCTCTAAGTTCAAGATGTCTTCGATGGGAGAGTTGAAGTTCTTCCTTGGTTTTGACATCAAACAAAGAAGAGAAGGAACCTTCATCAACCAAGCCAAATACACTCAAGACATGCTAAAAAGATTCAAGCTAAGTGATGTCAAGCCGGCTACTACTCCAATGCCCACCAAGTGCCAACTTGACATTGATCCCAATGGTAAAGCGGTGGATCAAAAGGTATATCGCTCCATGATTGGCTCCTTGCTTTACCTTTGTGCATCTAGACCGGATATCATGTTGAGTGTGGGGATGTGTGCACGGTTTCAAGCCGCACCGAAGGAAAGTCACTATGTGGCGGTCAAGCGAATCTTTCGATATTTGGCTCATACCCCAAACTTTGGCTTATGGTACCCAAGAGGGGCAAACTTCAAACTTGAAGGATTTACGGATTCCGATTGGGCGGGAGACAAAGTGGATAGGAAGTCCACTTCCGGAGGGTGCCAGTTTCTTGGGTGCTCTTTGGTGAGTTGGTCTTCCAAAAAGCAAAGTTGTGTGTCTCTCTCGTCCACCGAAGCGGAATATGTGGCGGCCGGTAGTTGTTGTGCACAACTTTTATGGATGAGGCAAACTTTAAAGGAATACGGTGTCATTTGTGACAAAGTGCCTCTTTGGTGTGACAACGAAAGTGCCATCAAGATTTCTCTCAACCCGGTGCAACACTTCAAGACGAAGCATATTGAGATTCGGTATCATTTCATCCGGGATCACATTAGGCGAGGGGAGATCGAGCTCAAGTATGTCAACACTCATGATAACCTTGCAGATATTTTCACGAAGCCCTTGGATGAAGCAAGATTTCGCGAGTTAAGGCATGAGCTAAATATCATTGATTCGAGCAATGTGACTTGAACCCTTGCACACCCCACCTCACTCAACTTGGTGTCTAGCTTAGATGTAGGCATGGACATAGGGGGAGTGTTGTTCTCTCAATGAACTCTCCCTCCCCCCATTATGCATAAAACGATCAACTCTTTCACATTAGCCATTTTTGATGGTACTTGTGCTTCAAAGACGAGTTTTGGTCATGGGCCCAAGGATAATTCTTCGCGGTGCCATACCAATTGACTCAAACATAGGTGGCTCCGGCCACCGCCCTCTCTTGAGAGAGGCCAGAGCTCACTCCGTTCGTGTGGCTGTTTTTGAAAGAGTGGGTTCTAGACCGTTGTTAGTGTGTGTGTTGCCTTGTTGGTCTTTTCTTTCTCTTAGCCTTGCGTTCTCGTCTCTTTGGTGCCTTAGCCGCTTGTCTAGAAGCCGTTTTGTTGCTGAGCGGTACTACCGCTGGTGGCGAGCGGTACTACCGCTCTCCAACGCGGTACTACTGCTGTGAGGCGCGGGCAGGGGGTTATATCTGGGGCAGGCGGAGTTTCTTCTCCCCCATACCCATTCGCACGCCCCCTTGCTCTGTTCCTCTCTCTTCAGCAATCGGCGCCGCGGGAGGGCTCCGGTGGATCTCCCTCTCCGGGGTGTTCCTCTCCATTTCCTTCGGTGGAGTCGATCCCCACCTTGTCCTCTTGCCATGGATGCCGGTATTGCCCCCGCTCCCTTTCTCTTCTTGTCTAGATTTCCAATCTAGCATCTTAGGGGCAATAGCAGTTGCATCTCTAGATTTTTGGCCAGATCTAGGCTTGAGTAGGATGGAGAATGCTTCTAGACAGTTTGGATTGGTGTTTGGTTGGAGTATTTTTGAATTTGGTAGGATGGTAGTGCCGGATCTGACCACGGCAGTGGGAAACTGTTGTTTCCCCGTCTCGAGCGGTACTACCGCTCTCTCCAGAGTGGTACTACCGCTTGGAGCGGTACTACCGCTCTCTCCAGAGCGGTACTACCGCTTTGAGCGGTACTACCACTCGCGGGTCATGGTACTACCGCCCTCTACCAGTTTCCACCATGCTCTTTACCTCTCAGTGATCTTTTGCTCGTGTTTTGTGGCTTATGCTCGTTCTTTCTGGTTGTTTGCGTGTTCTTGTGTGTGGTTCCAGGTGATGAGGTTCCTGAGCATCAGGCTCGTCGTGTCAACCCCGGTCGTGCCACGTCCAAGCGCTACCGCACCACTGAGTCTGCCGGAGGTTCTTCAAGTGCTCCACCTCCATCTCAACTCCAGAAGAAGCCTGGGGTCAAGCCAAAGCCAGGCAAACCCGTGCCAGAAATGCCGCCCAAGGAGTTCTGGGCAAGGCGTCGCCGCAACCCGTATGAGGCTGACCAAGATCCCACTTTGGTCAATCGTCTGTTCTGGAACAGGTTCCAGTTTGCCATCTTCTTTGATGTTCTCAAAGCCAAGAAGAACCTCTTTGTCAACATGCACTCCATGACACCGACCATATGGAGAAGGATCCTGAATACTTTGGTGAAGCTCTTCAGATGTGCACTCAACTGAACATTCTTGGGATCATGCAATTCAACAAAGATTATGATGCTGATATTGTGGCCCAATTCTATGCCACGGTTCACCTCGGGACTGATGAGGATAGGACACTGACTTGGATGACCAATGGCAAGTTGCTTTTAGTCAAGTGGAAAGCTTTCATGGATTTGATTGGGGTGCACGATCTAGGTCTTGAGTCTCCTGTCGGCTTTCGCCCCCACCGCCGCACCAACCGCCACTCACAAGCAAGCTCTATGGCCCTACTGCACTTTGAGGATCAACCCTGAGACGAAGAAGGAATCTTATGAGCTGCCTGCCTATCTGGATATCCTTCACCGTATCTTCAGAGAGACTCTTTTCCCTCGTATCGGGAATCTGGATATGGTTCACTCCTATCTCGTGGACATGTTTCTCTTCTGCCAGCGTGAGAAGGGACAGAACACCGGAGAGTCCCTGGATATCTCTCATGTTATGTGGTCTGAGCTGTTATCTGCTATCTCAGAGCGCAAGTGCCCGATTTATGGTCCGTTCATCATGCTGCTTATTGAGAAGGCCTGGGAACGTGTCTATCCCCAGGTGATTCTGGAGACTGGTGAGTTGGTCTCTCACGACGTCAAGCGTCTGAGGAAGAAGGATAACTGGGGCACTCAGGCCCCTAAGACTGGAGTTCCTTCGTCTGCTACTGCCATGGAGACCAAGGAGGAGACTGGGGCTGAGGCTGAGGATGATGATGATGACTACGTGCCTTCTGAGGCAGAGCCCTCTTGGGCAAAGAAGCTCAAGCTCAAGATGAAGAAGCTGTTCTGCATGGAGTCTCACGGTCAGTACATGACTCATGTGGCTGAGAAGAAGGCCCGAGGTCTCCACAAGGAGCTCATGCATCAGTTGGGTGCTACAGTTATCAGTGGATCTAAGGACCAGCTTACCGAGGAGGAGGAGTGGATTTAGCAGCACTGCCCATGGACTGATTCTGATGCCGAGCACTTCCCGACTGACAACGGTGGCGCAGATGATCCTGCTGAGCTCTGATGTGTGTGTCCCTCTTTTTCTATCACCTGGAGCCGTAGCAACACTCCCTCTCCTTTTTGGTGTCTCAATGCCAAAGGGGGAGAGAGTTTAGGGATTTGTGCTTTGTGTCTTCCGTCTTCTGTGTTTGTGTTTTCCTCGCAATTTGCTTTGTTTGGTTTGTGTTAGTGAGACCTAAGTTCCAGTCATATGGTGTGAGACATATGCTACCTTATCTTTCCAGTATCATTATCTATGTCACTATCTAGCTTATGAGTTGCATGCTTATCCTGTTAAGTTATCTCTGCTACTCACTTATACCCTGCTTAGATGGTTGGTCTCTAAAATGTAGGGGGAGCGTTGATCCTAGTATGTGTGTCGTGCAGTCCAAAGCACTTATCTAGATAGCACATATCTAGGGGGAGCCCATCTACATTTTAGGACGGTGGGGTTTTTGCGCTTGTCCTATATCTCTCATGCTGTACAAATCCCGTATTGTCATCAATCCACCAAAAAGGGGGAGATTGTAAGGGCATATTTATCCCCAAGATGTTTTGGTGATTGATGACAATGTTGTGCGGACTAATCGTGTGCGTTAAGTTCTTTCAGAGATTCATCCATTGGCACGAGACGATTACCTCCCCTCGGAGTTTTATTCAAGACGGTGTAGCTCCTTCGTTTCGTTGTTGGTGGACTAGTTTCGTAGGAGTCACCGTACTATCAAGAGGGGATCCGCTTTGGTAAGGCTAGGGTGGAATCAACACGTACACATCCTTATCACACCCGACATTTTCCTTCCGCTTCATTGGAGCTGCCTTTTCCCCTGTGTATGCTTTGTCCTACCCCAGCGGTAGTACCGCGGTCCATAGCGGTAGTACCGCCGAAGCACCCTAGCGGTAGTACCGCTCCCAGAGCGGTAGTACCGCTCTCCGAGCGGTAGTACCGCTTGTGGTCTTCGGCCGTAGTACCGCAGTGGTTCCGGGCTACTGCCGCCTTGATTCGAGACCGATGTTTTTCGTGTCGAGTTTTACGGTACTAAGTGCGGTAGTAGTGGCGGTAGTACCGCTCCAAGCGGTAGTACCGCACCTACTCCCACGGTAGTACCGCTCTGGGGTCAGGTCCCTGACCTCCCCGTCAGCGTGGCACTACCGCTGCGTAGGTGCGGTAGTACCGCCCTCAGCGGTTGTACCGCCCTGCCCAAGCGGTAGTACAGCTCTGTGCGGGGCTGTTCAGTGGGGTAACGGTTGGATTGGTTCCCCCACTATATAAATGTGTCTTCTTCCCCAAAGTTGACCTACCTCTTTCCCCCAAAAGCTCCATTGTTGCTCCAAGCTCCATTTTCGCCCGATCTCTCTCCCTAGCCAATCAAACTTGTTGATTCGCTCGGGATTGGTTGAGAAGGCCCCGATCTACACTTCCACCAAGAGAAATTTGATTCCCCCCACTTATCCCTAGCGGATCTTGTTACTCTTGGGTGTTGAGCACCCTAGACGGTTGAGGTCACCTCGAAGCCATACTCCATTGTGGTGAAGCTTCATGGTGTTGTTGGGAGCCTCCAAGTGTTGTGGAGATAGCCCCAATCTTGTTTGTAAAGGTTCGGTCGCCGCCTTCAAGGGCACCAATTGTGGAATCACGGCATCTCGCATTATGTGAGGGCGTGAGGAGATTACAGTGGCCCTAGTGGCTTCTTGGGGGGCATTGTGCCCCCACACCGCTCTAACGGAGACGTACTTCCCTTTAAAAGGAAGGAACTTCGGTAACACATCCTCGTCTCCACCGGCTCCACTCTTGGTTATCTTGTGCCTTTACTTTTGCAAGCTTACTTGTGTTGTATCTATTGCTTGCTTGTGTGCTAGTTGTCTTTGCATCATATAGGTTGTCCACGTAGTTGCACATCTAGACAACATATTTCGTTGCAAGGTTTAAATTGTTAAAGGAAAGTCTAAAAATTGTTAGTTGCCTATTCACCACCCCTCTAGTCAACCATATCGATCCTTTCACTTGGAAAACCATTTTCAGCTCTTCGAACATCTCATATGCTCCGTGTTGCTCAAAACGCTTTTGGAGCCCCGATTCTAAGCTGTAAAGCATGCCGCACTGAACGAGGGAGTAGTCATCAACACGCGACTGCCAGGCATTCATAACGTCTTGAGTTGCAGGGAAGATGGGTGCTTCACCTAGAGGTGCATCTAGGACATATGCTCTTTTGGCAGCTATGAGGATGATCCTCAAGTTCCGGACCCAGTCCGTGTAGTTGCTGCCATCGTCTTTCAGCTTGGTTTTCTCTAGGAACGCGTTGAAGTTGAGGGCAACATTAGCGTGGGCCATTTGATCTACAAGACATATTGCAAAAGTTTTTGGACTAAGTTCATGATAATTAAGTTCATCTAATCAAATTATTTAATGAACTCCCACTCAGATAGACATCCCTCTAGTCATCTAAGTGATCCATGATCCGAGTCAACTAGACCGTGTCCGATCATCATGTGAGACGGACTAGTCATCATCGGTGAACATCTTCATGTTGATCGTATCTTCTATACGACTCATGTTCGACCTTTCAGTCTCTTGTGTTCCGAGTCCATGTTTGTACATGCTAGGCTCCTCAAGTCAACCTAAGTGTTTTGCATGTGTAAATCTGTCTTACACCCGTTGTATGTGGACGTTAGAATCTATCTCACCCGATCATCACGTGGTGCTTCAAAACAACGAACTTTCGCAATGGCGCACAATTAGGGGGAACACTTTCTTGAAATTATTATGAGGGATCATCTTATTTACTACCGTCGTTCTAAGCAAATAAGATGCAAAAACATGATAAACATCACATGTAATCAAATAGTGACATGATATGGCCAATATCATTTTGCTCCTTTTGATCTCCATCTTCGGGGCGCCATGATCATCATCGTCACCGGCATGACACCATGATCTCCATCATCGTGTCTCCATGAAGTTGTTCGCCAACTATTACTTCTACTACTATGGCTAACGGTTTAGCAATAAAGTAAAGTAATTACATGGCGTTTATTCAATGACACGCAGGTCATACAATAATTAAGACAACTCCTATGGCTCCTGCCGGTTGTCATACTCATCGACATGCAAGTCGTGATTCCTATTACAAGAACATGATCAATCTCATACATCACATATATATCATTCATCACATCCTTTTGGCCATATCACATCACAAGGCATATGCTGCAAAAACAAGTTAGACGTCCTCTAATTGTTGTGGAATGTTTTTACGTGGCTGCAATAGGGTTCTAGCAAGAACATTTCTTACCAACGTCAAAACCACAACGTGATATGCCAATTTCTATTTACCCTTCATAAGGACCCTTTTCATCGAATCCGATCCGACTAAAGTGGGAGAGACAAACACTCGCTAGCCACTTTATGCAACTAGTGCATGTCAGTCGGTGGAACCTGTCTCACGTAAGCGTACGTGTAAGGTCGGTCCGGGCCGCTTCATCCCACGATGCCGCCGAAACAAGATAATACTAGTAGTGGCAAGTAAATTGACAACATCTACGCCCACAACAAAATTGTGTTCTACTCGTGCATAGAAACTACGCATAGACCTAGCTCATGATGCCACTGTTGGGGAACGTTGCAGAAAATAAAAAATTTCTATGCTTCACCAAGATCAATGTATGGAGTCATCTAGCAACGAGAGAGAGGAGTGCATCTACATACCCTTGTAGATCGCAAGCGGAAGCGTTCAAGAGAACGGGGTTGATGGAGTCGTACTCGTCGTGATCCAAATCACCGAAGATCCTAGTGCCGAACGGACGGCACCTCCGCATTCAACACACGTACGGTTGGGGAAGACGTCTCCTCCTTCTTGATCCAGCAAGGGAGAAGGAGAGGTTGATGGAGATCCAGCAGCACGACGGCGTGGTGGTGAAAGTAGCGGGGAATCTCGGCAGGGCTTCGCCAAGCTCAGCGAGAGGGAGAGGTGTTGCGGGGGGAGAGGGAGGCGCCAGGAACTAGGGTGTGAAGCCCTCCCTCCCCCATCTTTATATAGGGGCCATGGGGGGGGGGCGCCGGCCCCCTAGAGATCCAATCTCAAGGGGGGGGGGGGGGCGGCCAAAGGGGGGACTTGCCCCCCAAGTCAGGTGGGGGGCCCCCCACCCCTAGGGTTTCCAACCCTAGGTGCAAGGGGAGGCCCAAGGGGGGGCGCACCAGCCCACCATGGGCTGGTTCCCTTCCCACTTCAGCCCATGGGGCCCTCCAGGATAGGTGGCCCCACCCGGTGGACCCCCGGGACCCTTCCAGTGGTCCCGGTACAATACCGGCGACCCCCGAAACTTTCCCGGTGGCTGAAACTGGACTTCCTATATATAAATCTTCACCTCCGGACCATTTCGGAACTCCTCGTGACGTCCGGGATCTCATCCGGGACTCCGAACAACTTTCGGGTTACTGCATACTAATATCTCTACAACCCTAGCGTCACTGAACCTTAAGTGTGTAGACCCTATGGGTTCGGGAATCACGCAGACATGACCGAGACAGCTCTCCGGCCAATAACCAACAACGCGATCTGGATACCCATGTTGGCTCACACATGTTCCATGATGATCTCATCGAATGAACCACGATGTCAAGGATTCAAGTAATCCTGTATACAATTCCCTTTGTCAATGGGTACGTTACTTGCCCGAGATTTGATCGTCGGTATCCCAATACCTCGTTCAATCTCGTTACGGCAAGTCACTTTACTCGTACCATAATGCATGATCCCGTGACCAACTACTTGGTCACATTGAGCTCATTATGATGATGCATTACCGAGTGGGCCCAGACATACCTCTCCGTCATACGGAGTGACAAATCCCAGTCTCGATCCGTGTCAACCCAACAAACACTTTCGGGGATACCTGTAGTATACCTTTATAGCCACCCTGTTACGTTGTGACGTTTGGTACACCCAAAGCACTCCTACGGTATCCGGGAGTTACACGATCTCATGGTCTAAGGAAATGATACTTGACATTGGAAAAGCTCTAGCAAACGAACTACACGATCTTGTGCTATGCTTAGGATTGGGTCTTGTCCATCACATCATTCTCCTAATGATGCGATCCACTTATCAATGACATCCAATGTCCATAGTCAGGAAACCATGACTATCTGTTGATCAACGAGCTAGTCAACTAGAGGCTCACTAGGGACATGTTCTGGTCTATGTATTCACACATGTATTACGATTTTCGGATAACACAATTATAGCATGAATAATAGACAATTATCATGAACAAGGAAATATAATAATAATCATTTTATTATTGCCTCTAGGGCATATTTCCAACAAAATCTGCATACATAGTTGCTATAGATACTGCATCTCATCAATCCACTACGGGGCTGACTTCCTCCTCAAGTGTAGGTGAAGGTACATGTGGTTTTGATTGGCTGAAGTTGTGGTCGCTTCCCTTTCCAAACAAGGTTCTTCATTTCCTATGGCGCCTATCCACGAACAGGTTACCCCTTCGCATGAAGCTTCATCATAGAGATATGCATGTAGAGACTCGTTGTCCGATTTGCTTTCGTTTGGATGAGGATGGTGGCCATTGTTTTATGAAATGTAAGAAGGTAAAAGAGGTGTGGAGGAAATCTCAGCTGGAGCATGTGAGACTGCGGATACTACCTTGTGCAGATGCGTTGAGCTGTATGGAGGAAATCATGAATCTCAATGAGGAGGAAAAACTTAAATCTTGTCTGCTCCTTTGGAGATGGTGGCATGAATGGAATAGGGCAAATGCTGGAGATATTATGAAATCTTCTGATGAAATATGGCACTCTATTGATTACCTTTTTATGCATTTTTGTAATGTTAAGCGACGGGGAAGTGCCAAGGCAACAGCGGAAAGAGAGATGGTCCATACCTCCACTGGGAACTTTGAAAATTAATACTGATGGTGCCTTCCTGGAGGAGAAAAACACTAGAGGTTGGGGTTTCGTCATCAGAGATGCGTGTGGCGTAGCATTGGCGGCTGGTGCAGGTAATCTAGAGAGAATCTCTTCTGCACTTCACTCGGAGGCGTTGGCGATGCTTTACGCCAAGGACAGCCACTCAGCTAGGTTGTGACCGAGTGATGATAGAAACAGATTGTGTGCAGCTCAAGAATGCAACAACTACTGAAGATTTTGATCTTTCAGCATTAGGGGCTATTTTCAAAGATATTAAAGTACAACTACGTGTAGGTTTTGTTGATGTATGTGTGGTATCTTGTCCTAGGACTTGTAATGGAGTTGCACACATGTTAGCTGCGCATGGTGCTAACCTGGGAGCCAGTTTGTGTGAGATCTGGCTTGGACATGTCCCAAACTTTGTAGAAGATGCTGTTGCTCGCGATTTGTCCAACCCTGTTGTGTAATGGAATGCATTGTGTTCCTTCAAAAAAAAATCCATTTTCACCCTCAAATGTGCCTCAATGGAAAAATTACAAATACCCCCTGAATTCAATTTTGGTATGATTTTGGCCCTCAAATATGGAAACCAAGTAAATGTCCCTGATTTTGCTGTGATTTAGGCAGTTTTGGGAGATAACATGGCATTATTGGGTCCGTTCACGAGAGTAAGATAAATGTGATGTGGCATGGTTCGGGTTGGGTCAAATTGATCACATAGCTTCCCTCCGTAATCTCCACCCTTCCTAGTCGCCATCGCCATCGAAGGTCGTTTTTCTCCGAGTTGAGCCTGCTACCTCTGTTGGAAAAGGCAGTGCCTAGGAGGCGCTTAGGCACACCTAGGTGTTAGGCGACAGCCAAATGCCTCGCCTAGGGCGTAAATGGAAGTCTAGGCAGTGCAAGCAACAAATTGTTTACCCAACCGAGAAATCATGCCATATTGCAGTAAAATGCCAAACATGACATATTCAAATGGTAGTAGCTGATAGTTGATACGTCTCCAACGTATCTATAATTTTTGATTGTTCCATGCTATTATATTACCCCTTTTGGATGTTTATGGGCTTTTTTTACACATTTATATCATTTTTGGGACTAACCTACGAACCGGAGGCCTAGCCCGTATTGCAGTTTTTTTGCCTATTTCTGTATTTCGAAGAAAAGAATATCAAACGGAGTCCAAACGGAATGAAACCTTTGGGAGCATGACTTTTGGAATGAACGTGATCCAGAGGACTTGAAGTGCAAGCCAAGAAGCAGCCGAGGCGGCCACGAGGGTGGAGGGCGCGCCCACCCCCTGGGTGCGCCCCCCTATCTTGTGGGCCCCTCGGGCGGCCACCGACCTACTTCTTCCTCCTATATATACCAACGTACCCCGAAAATATCCAGGGATCCAACGAAAAACAATTTCCACCGCCATAACCTTCTGTATCCGCGAGATCCCATCTTGGAGCCTTCGTCGGCACTCCGCCGGAGGGGGAATCGACCATGGAGGGCTTCTACATCAACACCATAGCCCCTCCAATGAGTTGTGAGTAGTTTACCACAGACCTTCGGGTCCATAATTATTAGCTAGATGGCTTCTTCTCTCTTTTTGGATCTCAATACCATGTTCTCCCCCTCACTTGTGGAGATCTATTCGATGTAAACTCTTTTTGCGGTGTGTTTGTCGAGATCCGATGAATTGTGGGTTTATGATCAAGTTTATCTATGAGAAATATTTGAATCTCCTCTGAATTCTTTTATGTATGATTGAGTTATCTTTGCAAGTCTCTTCGAATTATCAGTTTGGTTTGGCCTACTAGATTGATCTTTCTTGCAATGGGAGAAGTGCTTAGCTTTGGTTCAATCTTGCGGTGTCCTTACCCAGTGACAACAGGGGTTGCAAGGCACGTATTGTATTGTTGCCATCGAGGATAAAAAGATGGGGTTTATATCATATTGCTTGAGTTTATCCCTCTACATCATGTCATCTTTCTTAATGCGTTACTCTATTCTTATGAACTTAATACTCTAGATGCATGCTGGATAGCGGTCGATGTGTGGAGTAATAGTAGTAGATGCAGGCAGGACTCGGTCTACTTGTCACGGACGTGATGCCTATATACATGACCATGCCTAGATAATCTCATAATTATTCGCTTTTCTATCAATTGTTCGACAGTAATTTGTTCACCCACCGTAATACTTATGCTATCTTGAGAGAAGCCACTAGTGAAACCTATGGCCCCCGGGTCTATCTTTTATCATATAAGCTTTCAATCTACTTTTATTTGCATCTTTACTTTTCCAATCTATACTATAAAATACCAAAAATATATTTATCTTATCATACTATCTCTATCAGATCTCACTTTTGCAAGTGGCCGTGAAGGGATTGACAACCCCTTTATTGCGTTGGTTGCGAGTTCTTTGTTTGTTTGTGTAGGTGCGTGGGACTTCTGAGGAGCCTCCTACTGGATTGATACCTTGGTCCTCAAAAACTGAGGGAAATACTTACGCTACTATTGCTGCATCAAGACGTAGCAAGAAGGATTTTTGGCGCTGTTGCCGGGGAGGTCTTCGCTCAAGTCAAGACATACCAAGTACCCATCACAAACTCATCTCCCTCGCATTTACATTATTTGCCATTTGCCTCTCGTTTTCCTCTCCCCCACTTCACCCTTGCCGTTTTATTCGCCCTCTCTTTCCCAATCTTCTCCTCTCTTTTTCGCTTGCCTTTTTCCATTTGCTCGTGTGTTAGATCGTTTACCTTGTCATTATGGCTAGTCCTCCTATCCTTGTTATTACTCCCGAACATGAAATTCTCAATTTTAAGCAAAGGGAGGGTGAAAATTTAAAAGATGCTTGGCATAGAATTTGCAATGCTCAAAATAAATCTACTAGGAAGCTTTCTACTTCCGTACTTCTTCGCAATTTTTATGTAGGCATTACTCCTTGGAATATATGTGTTCTTGATACTGTTACCGGAGGGGATTTCTTGAGTAGCCATACGTTTGATGCTTATAATGCTATGTTAGATTTGTTTGGCCCACCAACTCTTTTGGTTAATGGAACTGTTTTAACTTTAGAACATGTGATGCAATGACTTGAAATTATTGAAAATAAAGTTGCCACTATTGAATTGATTGAAAATTTGGATAAAAAGATTCATAATCAGATTACCCAATACGGATCTAGGGTTGGAGTTACTTTGAAAAATCTTAAAGAGAAAGAACCTATAGTTATGAAAAAATAGATCTAGATTCTCCAAGAATCGGTAAACTTGAGGATATCATTACCAACTTAGGTTCGACATTTTCTTCCCTGAAAAACACTCCAAAACCTCCTACCAAAACTGCCAAATTTATTTATGTTCCTAAAAATAAGGGTGAATCTTCTAGTAAGGGAGACACGGATCTCAAATCAATAAGTGTTCATCCCAATTGTCTCTCTATCATTAAGGAACCTTTTGCTACAAATGAATTTATTGAATTTTTGCCTAAAGGTTTAGTCATTGCTAAAAAGGGAGAAACCCCTAAAGATTATAAGTGCTCTACTTATGAATTGAGTGCCAACGATGGCACTACTTAGATCTATCTTTGCTTTTATGCCTAGCTAGGGGCGTTAAACGATAGCGCTAGTTGGGAGGCAACCCAATTTTATTTGTGTTTTTTGTTTTTGTTTCCGTTTAGTAATAAATTTTGCATCTACCTTCTATTTAGATGTGTTTTTATGTTTTAATTAGTGTTTGTGCCAAGTAGAACCTATAGGATAACCTATGGTGATAGTTAATTTGATTCTGCTGAAAAATAGAAACTTTGCACGCAGTTTTGTTAAATCACAAAAACGTGCTTTTGCGTTGATTCTTTTTTATGCTGATCAATAGACAAATTGTACATGACTTCCTATTTTTGTAGGATTTGTAGAGTTCCAGAAGTTCGCGTTAGTTACAGATTGCTACAGACTGTTCTATTTTTGACAGATTCTGTTTTTCGTGTGTTGTTTGCTTATTTTGATGCATCTATGGCTAGTATTAAGTGGTATGAACCATAGAGAACTTGAAATACATTAGGTTTAACACCAATATAAATAAAGAATGAGTTCATTACAGTACCTTATGTGGTGGTTTTGTTTTCTTTCACTAGGGGAGCTTATGAGATTTCCTGTTGAGTTTTGTGTTGTGAAGTTTTCAAGTTTTGGGTAAAGATTCGATGGACTATGGAATAAGGAGTGACAAAAGCCTAAGCTTGGGGATGCCCATGGCACCCCAAGATATTCAAGAATGGCCAAAAGCCTAAGCTTGGGGATGCCCATGGCACCCCAAGATATTCAAGAATGGCCAAAAGCCTAAGCTTGGGGATGCCCCGGGAAGGCATCCCCTCTTTCGTCTTCGTTCATTGGTAACTTTACTTGGAGCTATATTTTTATTCGCCACATGATATGTGTGTTTCTTGGACCGTCGTGTATGATATTAGTATTTGCTTTTTAGTTTTCCACAATCATCCTTGATGTACACACCTTTTGGGAGAAGCCTACTTGATTGAAATTTATTAGAATACTCTAGTGCTTCACTTATATCTTTTAGAGAACGGCGGTGGCTTAATTTTGTAGAAATTGCTAGTCTCTCATGCTTCACTTGTATTATTTTGAGAGTCTTTTAGAACAGCATGGTATTTGCTATGGTTATAAAATTGGTCCTAGAATGGTAGGCATCCAAGTTGGGTATAATAAAAACTATCATAGGAAGTGAATTGGATGCTATGATCAATTTGATACTTGATAATTGTTTTGAGATATGGAGGTAGTGATATTAAAGTCATGCTAGTTGGGTGATTATGAATTTAAAGAATGCTTGTGTTGAAGTTATCAAGTCCCGTAGCATGCACATATGGTTAAAGTTGTGTAACAAATTTGAAACATGAAGTGTACTTGGATTGTGCATCCTTATGAGTGGCGGTTAGGGACGAGTGATGGTATTTTCCTACCAATCTATCCCTCTAGGAGCATGCGCGTAGTGCTTGGTTTTTGATGACTTCTAAATTTTTGCAATAAGTATATGAGTTCTTTTGACTAATGTTGAGTCCATGGATTATACACACTTTTACCTTTCCACCATTGCTAGCCTCTTCGCTACCGTGCATTGCCCTTTCTCACCTTGAGAGTTGGTGCAAACTTCGCCGGTGCATCCAAACCCCGTGATATGATACGCTCTATCACACATAAACCTCCTTATATCTTCCTCAAAACAGCCACCATACCTAACTATTATGGCATTCCCATAGCCATTCTGGGATATATTGCCATGCAACTTTCAACCGTTCCGTTTATCATCATGACACACAATACTTTTGTCATATTGCCATTGCATGATCATGTAGTTGACACCGTATTCATGGTAAAGCGACCATATTTTTCATACATGTCACTCTTGATTCATTGCACCATCCCGGTACACCGCTGGAGGCATTCATATAGAGTCATATCTTGTTCTAGTTTTGAGTTGTAATTCATGTGTTGTAATCAATAAAAGTGTGATGATCATCATTATTAGAGCATTGTCCGAAGAAAAAAAAGAAAGACAAAAAAGAAAAAAAGAAAGGGCCAAAGAAAAAAAAGAGAAAGGAAGATAAAAAAAGAAAAATAAATAAATAAAAAGGGGCAATATTACTATATCTTTTTCCACACTTGTGCTTCAAAGTAGCACCATGTTCTTCATATAGCGAGTCTCATATATTGTGCTTCAAAGTAGCACCATGTTTTTCATATAGAGAGTCTCATATGTTGTCACTTTCATATACTAGTGGGAATTTTTCATTATAGAACTTGGCTTGTATATTCCTACGATGGGCTTCCTCAAATGCCCTAGGTCTTCGTGAGCAAGCAAGTTGGATGCACACCCACTAGTTTTCTTTTGTTGAGCTTTCATTCATTTATAGCTATAGTGCATCCGTTGCATGGCAATCCCTACTCCTCATGTTGGCATCTCCATAACCCGTTGATTATCCTCGTCAATGTGAGACTTTCTCCTTTTTTGTCTTCTCCACACAATCCCCATCATCATCATATTCTATTCCACCCATAGTGCTATATCCATGGCTCACGCTCATGTATTGCGTGAAAGTTGAAAAAGTTTGAGATTATTTAAGTACAAAACAATTGGTTGGCTTGTCATCGGGGTGTAGAATTTGGGAACATTTTTGTGTGACAAAAATGAAGCATAGCCTAACTATATGATTTTGTAGGGATGAACTTTCTTTAGCCATGTTATTTTGAGAAGACATGATTGCTTTGATTAGTATGCTTGAAGTATTACTATTTCTTTTGTCAATACGAACTTTTATTTTGAATCATTTGGATCTGAACATTCATGCCACAATAAAGAAAATTACATTGAGAATTATGCTAGGTAGCATTCCACATCAAAAATTCTGTTTTTATCATTTACCTACTCGAGGACGAGCAGGAATTAAGCTTGGGGATGCTTGATACGTCTCCAATGTATCTATAATTTTTGATTGTTCCATGCTATTATATTACCCCTTTTGGATGTTTATGGGCTTTATTTTACACATTTATATCATTTTTGGGACTAACCTACTAACCGGAGGCTTAGCCCGTATTGCTGTTTTTTTGCCTATTTCAGTATTTCAAAGAAAAGGAATATCAAACGGAGTCCAAACGGAATGAAACCTTCGGGAGCGTGATTTTTGGAACGAACGTGATCCAGAGGACTTGGAGTGCAAGCAAAGAAGCAACCGAGGCGGCCACGAGGGTGGAGGGTGTGCCCACCCCCCTTGGGCGCCCCCCCTGTCTCGTGGCCCCCTCGGGCAGCCACCGACCTACTTCTTCCTCCTATATATACCCATGTACCCCGAAAATATCCAGGGAGCCAACGAAAAACAATTTCCACTGCCGTAACCTTCTGTATACGTGAGATCCCATCTTGGAGCCTTCGTCTACGCTCCGCCGGAGGTGGAATCGACCATGGAGGGCTTCTACATCAACACCATAGCCCCTCCGATAAGTTGTGGGTAGTTTACCACAGACCTTCAGGTCCATAGTTATTAGCTAGATGGCTTCTTCTCTCTTTTTGGATCTCAATCCCATGTTCTCCCCCTCTCATGTGGAGATCTATTCGATGTAAACTCTTTTTGCGGTGTGTTTGTCGAGATCCGATGAATTGTGGGTTTATGATCAAGTTTATCTATGAGAAATATTTGAATCTCCTCTGAATCCTTTTATGTATGATTGAGTTACCTTTGCAAGTCTCTTTGAATTATCAGTTTGGTTTGGCCTACTAGATTGATCTTTCTTGCAATGGGAGAAGTGCTTAGCTTTGGGTTCAATCTTGCGGTGTCCTTACCCAGTGACAGCAGGGGTTGCAAGGCATGTATTGTATTGTTGCCATCGAGGATAAAAAGATGGGGTTTATATCACATTGCTTGAGTTTATCCCGCTACATCATGTCATCTTTCTTAATGAGTTACTATGTTCTTATGAACTTAATACTCTAGATGCATGCTGGATAGCGGTCGATGTGTGGAGTAATAGTAGTAGATGCAGGCAGGAGTTGGTCTAGTTGTCACGGACATGATGCCTATATACATGATCATGCCTAGAAAATCTCATAATTATTCGCTTTTCTATCAATTGCTCGACAGTAATTTGTTCACCCACTGTAATACTTATGCTATCTTGAGAGAAGCATCTAGTGAAACCTATGGCCCCCGGGTCTATCTTTTATCATATAAGCTTTCAATCTACTTTTATTTGCATCTTTACTTTTCCAATCTATACTATAAAATACCAAACATATATTTATCTTATCATACTATCTCTATCAAATCTCACTTCCGCAAGTGGCCGTGAAGGGATTGACAACCCCTTTATTGCGTTGGTTGCGAGTTCTTTGTTTGTTTGTGTAGGTGCGTGGGACTTCTAAGGAGCCTCCTAATAGATTGATACCTTGGTTCTTAAAAACTGAGGGAAATACTTACGCTACTATTGCTGCATCACCCTTTCCTCTTCAAGGAAAACCAACGCAAGCTCAAGACGTAGCAAGAAGGATTTCTAGAAAAGAGTCTCGATGACCCACAAGTATAAGGGATCTATCGTAGTCCCTTCGATAAGTAAGAGTGTCGAACCCAACGAGGAGCGGAAGCAAATGACAAGCGGTTTTCAGTAAGGTTTTCTCTGCAAGCACTGAAATTATAGGTAGCAGATAGTTTTGTGATAAGATAAATTGTAACGAGTAACAAGCAATGAAAGTAAATAAAGTGCAGCAAGGTGGCCCAATCCTTTTTGTAGCAAAGGACAAGCCTGGACAATTTCTTATAATGAGAAAAGAGCTCCCGAGGACACATTGGAATTATCGTCAAGCTAGTTTTCATCAAGCTCATATGGTTCGCGTTCGGTACTTTGATAATTTGATATGTGCGTGGACCGGTGCTTGGGTACTACCCTTACTTGGACAAGCATCCCACTTATGATTAACACCTATTGCAAGCATCCACAACTACAAAAGAAGTATTAAGGTAAACCTAACCACAACATTAAATATATGGATCCAAATCAGCCCCTTACGAAGCAACGCATAAACTAGGGTTTAAGCTTCTGTCACTCTAGCAACCCATCATCTACTTATTACTTCTCAATGCCTTCCTCTCACTACAAAAAAATACACTTCCGTGATGATACGTGTTTGTCACAGTAGGTCGCGTTTTTTGTCATGCATGTACATCCATGATGATTTTATGATAGAATCAAGATAGTCATACCTGTGTTGTCGTAGAAGTGTTCCATGACATCACTAAAATTATCATCACGGAAGTGTCCACTTCCATGATGATAAATCACGCATCACAGAAGTGCTTTCGTCAAGGGTGACCGACACGTGGCATCCACCGTAACGGAACGCCGTTAAGCTATCGGGTCGGATTTTGGATCCGATAACCCGTTAACAGCCCTGACCAATGGGAAATTTCCACGTGTAAATTCTGATTGGCCGAAGGGAACACCTGTCAGTTCGTTAGTGGGCCAAATGTCACCCGTCCATTGGAGGAGACATGCCTATGATACGTCGACATGTGACTGGGCCCAACAGAGGCCCATATAGGTTAAAATGGCCGGCCCAGTCAAAGGCCCATAGTACTTAATCAGGTACTAGTGGGCCAGCCCAATAACGGCCTGCTTAATAAAGACCCATTTACGGCCCGAAGCTCGATTTGGCCCGTTAATTGTTCGCCCAATATTTGGGCCCATTTACGGCCCGAAGCCAGATCTGGCCCGTTAATTGTTCGCCCAGTATTTGGGCCCATTTGCGGCCGAAGCCAGATCTGGCCCGTTAATTGTTCGCCGAATATTTGGGCCCAACTACAGCCCAGTGACTTTTGGCCTGTTAGAGGCCTGATGTAGACATGGGCCCATTTCAACCCGGTGTAACTTTCGGCCTGGGAATGGCCCGTGCTGCCCATGGGCCATATATGGTCCGACGGGACATCGAGCCTACTAACGGCCCATGCTAAAGGTGGCAACAGTTAAGCCCAACGTGAATTTGGGCCTGTTAAAGGCCTGTCACGTAATTCGGCCTGTTGATGCCTGTACTAAGCTTTCGGCCTCTTAAAGGCCCATGATATCAGTGGGCCAACTAAGGCCCGAGATATGTTTCGGCCTGGTATGGTCGTGAGCTAACTGGGCCCAAAAAGGCCTGGTCTACATTTCGGCCCGCTGAAGGCCCGTCGACGACTAGTGAAAATTGAGGCCCAACATGCATTTTGGCCTGCTAAAGGCCCGTGGTTTCATCTCGGCCGTAACAGGCCAGTACAATATTTAGCCTGTTAATGGCCCAACGCTACCTGGGCCAAACTAAGCGCTGGGTCGACAAAAGGCCCAACTAAAATATAGGCCGGTGTAAGTTTGGTCCTGGCGCAATGTGTGAAGGCCACAATCATTCGGGCCCAAGAAAGATGCAGGCCGTCCCAATTGTGGCCCACAAAAAACCAGGCCCGTTAGAGTCGAATGTTTCGGCCCGGTCAACTGCATCTGATTTTTTTTCAGATAGCGAATGATGGTAGTAACTAGTAGGAATTAAGAATAAACATACTCTATACAATAAAGAAATTACGGCATAGTAACTAAGAATAAACCTACACTATACAATAAAGGATTTAAGGTATATTACATCCACTAGGCATCGAAGTTCGCCACCAGTGATCATAAAGTGCAACGAAGAAGCAGATTACAAAAACTGGGCACCATTGCAACGTAACAAAGTAATACTGAACCGAGACCACTTCCAAGACAGTTCAAGAAAGGTTGGCCTTGTGGGGGAACTGCTGCGCAAGTTGCTGAGCTAGGCTATGAGACCGGCCTAGCATGTCGGTCATAGCTTCCAGGTATAGCCGTTTAGCGATGAGGTTCTCATTGGTGTTCTCCGCAATTTTTCTTAGAGATAGGACTTTAAGTCAAAGTTGAGTTGCAGAATGCCTTTCTGCTAGAACTTGGGACTGAAGAAGTCGAACTGATTCAGACAACGAATTCTGTGAGCTTGTCTGACTGTTAGTCTCAAGTAACTTGAACACTACATCAAGACAAGACTTTGGGGTTGTCTCGCTATCTTCAAGATGTTTTGCCTTCTTTGTTGCAATATATGTTGGGTTTGTCTCACAGCCTTCAGCAGACTTGTGCATGCCATCAGGCATATCACCCTGAAACAAAGCAGAGAGATGACAGGTTTTGCACGTGTATAAACAAAGATGATAATTGTGCTGTCAATTCCATCCAATTTCAAATTAGAAAATAAAGAGTAAGTTCAAATATCAATAGCATAATTTGGCATTGTTCATAATGCGGGGAGCTTCACCACACTACTGGATTACCATGTCAACATAACAAGCATAGATGAAGGGCAAAGAAAATCATTGTATCTATTTTGGATAATGTGCATGGCATGTTGTTCATATCATCAACCACATCAGTAAGATAAAACAGGAGATGAAAAGGTGCAAACGTGGGTTGCTTCACCACACACTGGATTATAGATCCACAAAAACAAGCATACATATAGGGAGTATTAAATATGTGCATGGTATGAATACGGAATTTGGTTTTACAAGTAAAACTTAGAACATTACGGTTCTTGCGAGCATGCATTTTGGTAGAAACAGCAAACTAAACAGCAGTAAACGATAGGGAGTATGAGCAAATTAAACAACAGTTGAGGATAAAGGCTTTAGAAGGACTGACTTACATTAACAGTTAACACCGGCTTTATAATGCCCTTCTCCATGTCAAGGGAAGGATAACTCAAGAATTTCAGCACAGAATCTTCTTCATAAGCATTGCCTGTACTCTACATTTTGTAGAGAGTAATTATAGATATGATAATACTGGAAGGGATAGAGGATAATGAAGATAAGATGCAGATTGATGCTACATAATCAACTACCAATCCCTGTAAGTACAAGCGTTACAGGACAAAATGTACTAACAAGAGCAATGGGCTACACTTCTGCACTGGCATTGTCTGTGTATTCTACTTGTTGGTAAGATTAAATATAGATCTGATCTTTTTTAGTAAATGGTGGGCGAGGGAGATAAGATGCAGAATGCTACAAAATGCCAATCCCTCTTCCCATAATACAAGAGTGTTTTGAACACTGGTGTACTGTACAAAAAATTCTTATATTATGGGACGGAGGGAGTAGCTGTTAATGTAAGTACAGTGATAGACCACATTCAGTCCTTACAAGAGGACTGCAGAGCTAAACCTCTTCAAAAGAATTGGGTTGATTCTAAATTTATGTAAGAGTCCATACCAATCTTATAATGTCCACCAAATGGACGATTACGAGGCTAACATGTGCAGTGATGCTACATAATCAAACAACTATGAAAGTAAGTATGGTCATACATGGCAAGAGGTACTCAGAAGAGCAATGCAGTGTGCAGTGTAGTTGCGAGATTCGGTGGTCCCTTGAGAATGAATTTTCTTCTGCTAACAGTTTTCGTACAAGTGAGACATTAAGGCAAATGTAGAAATGTAGTTCAAATTGTGATGTGATATCATAGACAGTACCTTACGCTGTAGCCGAGACCAATGTGTAACAAGATTATTCCAGTCACCATCGGATAAATGTAGCACCAGAGACTTTACAGAAATTTCGTTCAGAGGCTTGCCATCAAAGTGCGCTTGCCTCAGGTAGGAACGATACTTCATCAATGAGTGCTTGAAAAGCGCAACCAACCCTTGCTCGTCATCACAATCCAGTTTGCTCCTCGCCTATTTAAAAGAATGAAATCTTGTGTCTTCTGTCAGCAGAAACATATGCAGTAATGACCATGAATAACATTAGTACATTACTTACGCATAAGTTGCAGAGGAAGACTGGAAATTGTTCTGTGTCTGCGGTATAATCTTTCCATGAAGGAAAGATGCGCACAAATTTCCTAACAACAACATAAGCTTCGTCTTCTAAACTGGGAAGAAATGGAACAGGGGTCCTATTTGCTGCAATTGGGGCTCTCTCTGGTTAGAAAAGGGATTTGGCAATTGGATTTGGTGTACTCTTTGCTGGAATGGGGGTTTTGCATCGTACAACTGGTGCTATGTCAACTAGCATAATCATACTGTTTGCTGCAGTTGGGGTCTGCTGAGTTGGGGCATCAGAAATGACCAGTGTAGTAGGGCTAGAGTCTTCTAGAGTTGGGGTGTTTTGTGGGTCGGGTGATATTGCAACTACACCTAATGGGATATTTGATTTATCAGGTGCCACTACCTTTTCCAAATACTTTGCTTGTGCTCCTCCACGATCAGCAATCGCCCTCTTCCTTTTGAACGTCTGATACACAAGAACAACATTTGAATGGATAAATATGGTACGATGACAGATGGAATATGTACTGAAAATGGATAGGCAGGGCGTATTCACATACACGATGTGTAAACTAAGCTAATGGCAGTTCAACAAAGTAGAAGCAATGCAAAGCATCAGTTGAAAGATATGTGCGAGCAATGTAACCTTGGAAAGTTAGAGCAAGTACCTTGATGGGTGAATAAGATAGGGCATCTTCCTCTGACTCCTCCACTAGGGAGCTACATTGACTTAGGTCTCCCTCTAGCTCAGAATCACTGTTAGGATCATATTCTGAGCATGAATCTGTAGGTGGAGAGCGTTTGCATTGCATTGCATCCAGACTTGATTTCAGTCCCTTAATGCCAAGTTTGACAGTCATGGCATTGTTCTGCTTTATTCTTTTCATGCGTGCAAGCTCATAATCATTATGATGCTGTTCAGAATCTGAGATTCATGAAAACATAAGAAGTAGTTAGAATTTTAACTGCAGTAAGAGACCACCCTAAAAGAATATTGACAACAAATATGACAAGGCAAGCATAGATGTAGTGAATCAATCATTTACTTGTGAGCTTACTAGGACAAGTATGCAGAATTGTAACTGAAGTAAGACCGTCGAAAATCTGAATGAAGAAGTTTGTCTAGCACTTATTGTTTGCAACTAATCGACGTGAATAATTGGATATTATATTGAATGAGTAAGAAAGACAAGTAAAATTGTCAACAAACCTGGCTTGCAGTAGTAATCTGGGTCAATGTCACTATGACCAACAATCCAGAATGACTAGTGTCTGTTCCGAGGGACGGAATTTTGAAAACCCTGTGAACTTTAGAGGCACTAAAGATTACCGAAATACATCTGAACCATTAAGTGTAGGTAGCACTAAGCACACAACAAACCCTAATGACAATCCTGCCTAATGAGTAATGAATCAATTAGAAAATGGGTGATGAGGAGTGGCTACTAAGTGTTGAGGACGTATCTCAGGATAAATCGGGTTGGCTTGGTGGGTGCTGCATGCCTGAGCCCTGAATGGACTGGGAAGGTAGGCACGGCAGCGCGCCCGGGCAGCGGTGACGCTGTTGGGCGAGCGGCTTCTGGCCTCCTGTTAGTCTGGCGTCTCCTCCTAGAGTCATGCCGTCTAGGGACGGCAAGTCACCGGCGAGGCAGGCGGCTGGGGGCGAGTAGAGATCGGAAGTGCGCAGCAGAACAAAGGGGAATCGGGGCCTGGGACGACCCAAAATCCCAAGGTGGGCTAGCCCACCATGGGCACCCTGTAGAGATACACACCCGAGCGCGAACATGCATTTTCAAAACTAATTTAGGAACATTTAGCTGACCAATTAAACAACTCTATTTTAATAATATCAGATTCGTATTTGAACAACTAAGCTTGTTTAGCTTGATGGGTGGAGCAGTGTTATTATGACATGAAGCACGTATTCTGATTATATAGTGATCATAAAAGGGGGAAACTCTAAGCATATTTTTTTTAGTAAAAGAGGGTTTCCCCTCCGATTTCTATTAAAGAAACCACCATGGAACCAACATGATCAATTAGACCCTAAGCATGATCAATTAAACTGTATTATGGCTGTGCCATGGCAGATTTGAAGCTGCAAACCAGAGAAATGATATTTAGCATCCATTATTTGCTTCGAACTAAGAACTAAATTCTAAGAGCTGAAAAGAAAGTAGAGTAACCAAGTTAAGATCTATTTTCTGGTTGAGATCAAAAAGTTGAGGAGATATGAAGTACCACCTCTCTTGCGGCGCCGTGTAGGCATCGGGGGTATCATGTCTGTCAGTGGCGTTGAAGCAGATCTGCGATGGTAGACGGGTGCATCGGGGGATAAGTCCCATTGTGGTGGAAGAGAAAGTCGTGTGAGCGGCCCCGACAAAGAGGATGACGGCGCCGATGAAGCGATAGAATGTGATGCAAGGCTATTATTCCGTCGACGTGGATGAGAAACGTACATCTCTAGCAGCGGATGACGCGGTCTTGGTAGGCGCTCCGGCATGGTGGACGACAGTGGCGATGGATGTGGTGGAGGATGGCGGCGATGGATGGGGTGGCGGCCGGAGGCTGGTGTGGGGATGGGGTGTTCTAGCGCGGACGGTGTATGAATGGGAAAATGGAGGGAGAGGTACAGGGAACCATGTTTTTGGGATGCGCCTGTCTGAAATATGGGAAAGTTACGAACTTAGCCCCCGTTTAAAATTTGGACGTCTCATTGGTTGGGGATAGGACGGTAATCTCGCATCTCGCCAATATTTTCCCAGAGCGATTTCGGGCGAGGAGAGGGTGGTTGGCGCCCATGGTTGGCGCCCACGGTGTATGAACGGGGCTGACAGGTAGGGCGGTTGTGTCACGTCTGAGTGAAGTTACAAACCTGCCCCTATAAAAAATATTTGCCTACATCGATTTCGGCCGAGTCGAGTTTGTTTTGCCGCCCACCGTGTATGAATGGGAAATGGAGGGAGAAACAGAGGTCTTTCAGACGAGCTTGAATCAAATGTGTGTTGCTGCCCATGTTTGACGCCCACCGTGTCGGAATGGGCTTAGAGGCTGTCATGTCATGTCTAATTGAAGTTACTAACCTACCCCTATTTAGAGCAATGGAAACCGGGCCAATGGATTGTCCGTGTAATGGGTAAACAGTAATTTCCATCTCCCAAACACTTGGCTTCGGGCAGCCGACGTGGGAGTGGACATTTTGCCGCTTCTTTCGAATTTTGGGACAATAAGCATCCACGTTTACCCTGGCAACTAAATTCGAATCCATTTTGTATTCCTATATGAATCTTTATAAATCATTCTATGTGTTTTTATATATCTTCAAAAGGACGACAAAGATGTATTCCACTGTCATATATGAATATGGTTTACAAATGCCGATACTCAAATACAGAAGCTAGAATCCAGTTTAAGGTGAATTCGAATATTTGGAACACTTCATGTCCAACTCAAATGTCACACGCAGCATAATGTGTACTCCCATTTAGATATGTACACAAGCGATGTATCAAGATTCAAATACCGAGTCAATCAACCAAGAATGTACAAAACTAACAGACATATAAACACTTATAGAGTATATGGATCAATAATATCAACTAACATACATAAGCCAGGCCGCTGTACTTTTTTTGGCTACAACAACATCCTTTTTTTAGCCAGCATCTTGGCCCTTTCTGATGCGTGCCACTTATGGTCCATCTATACTACTACTATTGTTGAATGCACATTCAGCCCGATTGGCATATTTGTAGGTCTGGCATAGCAATCCAAATGAAATGTCTCTGAGTCTTATCAATTAATACAGACTTGTGCTCAAAATAAATTACAAACAAAAAAAATATTACATGATCTCTAAAACAAATGGTTTGATTGATTACATGAACAGACAACACAAAGGTTATTCAATGATGGAAAGAACATTTCACCTATGATTTACCAAGTAGGAATTTAATTTCCTTTTTTCCTTCAGGACCTTAACAATCTGGTCAGTCTCAGCTTGCTTCGTTTTGAAATCCACCAAATATTTATTGGTTGTCTTGAGTACTGCTTGTGATTGTGCTGTTTGCTTCCTCAACATGTCAACTTCATCTCTAAGTGCAGAAGTAGAATCTCTTTCTACCACTAGTTTAGCCTCTAGAGCATCAGAAGTTGGAAATTCATAATGCACGATTGGGCCGGTGCCACTGATGTGGGATGATGCAACGCCCATGGGGACCTCACTCTTTGATCTTGGCTAACCTGTTTTGCCATTAAAGTTTTGATTGGATTCAGAAAAGTTGAAGTTAGCAAAACATCTCAACTGGGAGTTATAACAACCAACCAGTTAAACAAACAAGGAATTAAAGAGTTTCAATTGGATGCTGAAAAGTAGTTATTAACATCATTGTAACCCATTGTTGCAGCAGTAAAGCATTTAAACAAACAAGTAGATATTTAAGTTAAGGCAAACAGGTAATTCTTAATAGTAAGTATCAAACACATAGATAGGCGCAGTCTACAATATGATTAACAGGCTATGGCAGTATGTAATCAGTAGCAAACTAAATTAAGCCAAGCAACATAATTGAACAATTTTGCAATAAGTGGCTAACTAAAATTCCGAGAAGCAGGTAACTGAACTTATGCTAGTTCTTTGTACAGGCACACTGCAACTTCTTTTTCGCTTACAAGGTTGTACGAAGGAGTCCATGGCATCAATTGCTTAGATACACAATCCCAATACTTCTTTCTTCCCACACTGCATTGGTAAGTCGAATGGTTAATCTGGTAAGATGGTGCGTCCTTGATATGTTATATCAGGACGTGTAGTCAGACTAGTTGTAGCCACACACATCACACTGTCTTTTACTATATATTTCATGTGATTACTTTTGGCATATCGAGATCTAAGCAATCTACAATAGGATGAAAAGACTGGCATCCTTCACATTATTGGCGAACTCAGTTCATAGAAACAAGCAATTCAACCATTCTGTGGGTAAATCAAAAGCGCCACTGGAATATTTTTCACTATCCAATCATACATGCAAAAAGGGGCGACGCCACCATAGGGGCTGGTATGGGCGGCCGCCTCAGGTGGTTGGAAAGTGTGCACCTAGTTTGAGTCGTCCAGGTTGGCCCATGCTAGTTTTGTTCGTCCCAACGCACGAGCAGGCAATGTAAAAAATGAAGAAAAATGTTTCAATTTGGATGGGACAATAACATAAGTGCAAGGCAGGCCCTATAGCAGGCTCGCGGCCCAAACGAGCGCCTCCCATATCGATCGACAACAGGAAAAAAAAATCCCAATTCATTCGCTCCAGCCTCCAGTCTGGTTCGCTCCTAACCTAGCCGCCGCTGGACAGACCACACAACACTTCCTCACGCCCTCGTTGGAGGGCGGTCACCGAGTTTCAAGCAAACGGAAGGACAAGAAGATGAAGATCCAACCCTGGGTGTAGCCTGCGTGGGAGGCAGCGGCGGCAGCACGGGCATGGCATCGAGCTTGCGCAAACGGACAGTCGTAGCTTGCAAGAGTAGCATGCACAACGAGCAGGTACATCATATCCCTGATTATATCTAATTCAACTCTTCAATTTCTGGCCAATAGTTAAACCCGACGGTGTTGTAAAACTGCTTGTATGTAGGGAATCTATGAGAAAATAAAACCAATTTCTACTTATTTTATAACTCCCCCAATCAATACTGAACTGACTGAATCTGATGTATCTAATCAAGTTTCCGGTGCAAACATACAAGCTCATGTTGTTCTTGAGCCTGAAGTGTCTAATGAACAGACTGCTAATAAAGGATTTGATGCAAATAGTTTACATGCTCCTGGTGATGAACATATAGTGTCTAATGAGGGATCTAATGCAAGCATTTTGCAAACTCATTGAAGGATTTAGTGTCTAATGATGATCTACTATGTTGAGAGAGACAGAGATTTGCAGGCATTAATGACAAGCAAATTATAGTGCATTTTCATAGCTTGAGGAAACGTCGAGGCCATCTACCAGAAAGTCCCCGTATCATGACAACATAGCATAAATACTTTTCTAATATGTTGTTTGAAACTATTGGCATACTTGTGCAAGATAGATATATTGATATGCAGTTTGCGCACTAGTTATAGGTGCAATTACACTTTGATATTTTCAGCCAGAGAACAAATAATTCAAGCAGGTACAGACCATGTTTGTAGTCCTTGTACATCATGTTGCATTTTGTGTTTTTTGGTGCTTGCATCATTTAGTGTTTATAATCTGAACTACTTTGGATCATTAGCTGGTTTTCAAAGTGCATGTAGCTTCACATTTCTCAAGTTATGTTGATCTCCAGAGTGCAAGTGCCTTCATATTTTTTAACTTAAATGTTCGCCCCTAGTAACATGAATTCGTGGATCCGCCACTTCACACAAATCATACACGAATGCCAGTATGAATTAAATGAAATGCAGGGACTTACACTAGCTCGTTTTACAGGCTCACTGCAGCTCTGCTTGCGCTTGGGATGTTCCATGTACAAGTCCATGTTACCACTTGCTTGGATGTGCAGGCCTTGTGCTCCTTGCATCCCCCTCTGGATTTTTGACACAACGAATGGTTGATCAAATAAGTGGAATCGACCTTGATGTTGTACCGGAGGACAGATACTTACAAGGTTATACGGGTGTGCAGGATGTGTACCAGATCCCGTAGCGCCGTCATGCTTCGCTAAAAAATGGATTTGCTTGTTTTAGATGATATCTCCAGAAGAAATAAGAGTTAAAGTCAGAGTTGCATAGGCATGTAAGCTAAGAGAGCAGTGAAAGGATATCCAAACATCGTGCGAACAGTGCACAAGGGAGTGATGTGTGGATACCTAGTTCGGGCCGGTGTTTGGGCATGCTCGCCTAGCTAGAGTGCGGGTCAGTTCAGAGCCGTTGAGGGTGGTGTGCTGGCTGGCCGCACGCGGATGTAGATCTTGAGTGGCAGCGGAGTGCTACGATGCGGTGAACGAGACTATTGGTGAAGCCCCAACGGCCTCGGGGGGCGGAGGTGCGACGATGTGCTCGGTGAAGTAGCCCCGGTGAGCTGGGAGATGGCATCGGTGAAGCGCACCTGATGCGGTGGAACTCAGTGTCTGTGAGGCACGTCGTTTGTGGCGGCCGACGTGGTCAGTGGACCACCCGGTGCGGTGAACAAGGGCGTAGATGAGGTATCTCCAGTGCGGTGGTGAAGCGCGACCGTCGTCTTCGTCATTGTCGTCCGGCACAGAGGTGGGGAAAGATACAAGATGAGGGGCAATTCAAACTTTGCTTGGGTTGGCGGCGAATTAGGGATTTGAGCAATCTGGGCGCGGAAGGGGACGATGGAGAAGAGAGATTTTGCAGGGCTGGAATTGGGCCCGCTAGATATTTCAATCCGAAACATGGAAGCGCGAACTTATTTTGTCGTCGTCCTTTTTTTGGTGGGTGGGGGTGGGGGAGTTGGGGAGGGAGGGAGGGGGTGGGTGGTTGGGTGCTACGCGTCCGTCCGACACACGCGACCACCCCGACAGGACTATGCTTTGGTGCCTTAAGGCACCTGCCTTTGTGTCCATGACATGTGGGCCCAACAGGTGGCTGGCCCACATGTCAGTGACCCAAAGGCAGGTGCCTTTAAGGCACCGAAGCAGCGTCCACCCCAACATGACCCTGGTCTGCCTGGTGCCCCTACATTTGAGAATGCAAACGAATCTTCTTTCATTTGCAAACGAATTTGTATGTATTACCATGCCCGTGTTTTCCTTGCAATAATTAGTCATTCGAAACAAGATACTCCCTCCGTTCACTTTTGTATGTCGTTTCAGACAACTTAAAATGAACTGTTTTGCACATTGTCTGAAATGTCTTCAAGGTCTTATAAAAGTGAACAGAGGGAGTACTATAAATTAATTAATGAGGAGTTATTTGAAAATAAATCGAAACGATATCCACGCTAACGTGGATTAGAGTGTGTGTGTCACGTAGCGATCTCCAATTCTAATGTGGATTTCGCATTTCACTGTATCCATGCTACTTTTTTAATACGAATTCATATGTATATGATGAACACCATGGTAGTGAGAAAACTTTTGGATGGATTCAAACATGTGACCTACAAAAAAGCACAACAAATTGATTCAATGTCAACTTTTCGAAACTTAGTATGGCACGAATTCAAAATAATTACCCGTATGCATGGTCCTCGGTTCAAATCTTACAATGTACACCGAATTGAAACGTCGATATTAAGTCTCGTACTATGTACATTCAAATGTTGTTTTAGCCCCCCCCCCCCCCCCGCACAAACGCTACATACTTCCTGTATCGGTCAATCTTCCTCTCCTAACCACCTTAGGAAGCTATCGGTTTCCAACACACGTTCATTCTTTCTCTCCGTGTTTCGATCTCTAAGTCTCTCAACTACACAACCCCCTTTTCCACTCTGTTACCAAATGTATTTACCTCACACACCCTCCATTGCACCCCATGCCGAGCTCTCTCTCTCTCCCCCCCCTCTCCCTCTCACCCTCTCGCGCTAAATACATGCATTGCCTATGTAGCCCCCCCCCAACCTCTCGTGTGCACGCACGCACGTTGTATATCTAGGTCACTCCCTCGAGACTGTCTCACTCTTTCCTCCGCCCGGCCGGCCACACTTGCTCTCTTTATCTGAGTCTTGTTTAACCTTGTTTTCTTTCACACATAAATGATATATCTCCCTGTTCGGGCCTTGATCGACACACTCTATACTCTCTCATGCAGATTGCCTATCTAGGTTAGTCCATCCAAGCCGCCACCACTCTTTTGACCTCATGGTGGGCCATGCTCACTCAATCTCTTTCTTCCTCTCTCTCACTCTCTCTCTCTCTCTCTCTCTCTCTCTCTCTCTTTATATGTCTCGATTGACCTCGCTCTTTCTCGGACAAAAACATATATCACCATGTTTGAGCCCAATTCGACCTATTCACATTGTATACTCTCTCACGCACATTGTCTATCTAGGTCACTCTCTCCATTCCGTCTCACTCTTTCGATCGCATGGCGACCCTATCTGATCGGCTGACCTTGCTTCCTCCCACGCACAAAATATATCTACACGTCTGTGACTGGATCATCTCTCAAGCTCTATCTTACAGCCCTCACCCTTGCCAAAAGCTCAATCGGACAATATCTCTCCAAAGCATATATATTTGTTCAATGAATGTCGGACCACACTCACTTTGTCTCTCTATCTATATGTCTCTCGATTGACCTCGCTTTCTCACACCGTATCTTCCACACATTGAAGCTACTACCTCTCCATCCCCCGCAAAGCCGGAGCTATTTACATTGCGAGGGGCACTCCAACCTTGGATTAATTTGTGTAGGCATTTATTCCGATCGGTTTAGATTATATTTTCGTAGCATTCGGCCCACAACTACTCCAAACACCGTTGCAACCCACGCAACTCCCTAGCTGATTTCCCTCTGGCTTGGTCATCGCTCTCTCGCACGTCCTTTCTCGCCTTCAACGTCGCACCATGGTATTATTGAAAAAACTATGTTGTTCTCTTTAATTATTATAAATAAGCTACAAAACTACACACCGATAGTCCTCTTGGAATGGAACAAATTTCGACCCACAAATTAAAGTGCTACAAACTACACACCAAGGGGCCCACATGTCATGAAACAAATTTGGACCCATATACAAATTAAAAAATAAAGGACGAGGATCGAACATGCGACCGGGCCATCAAGCCGCACGTCAATAGGCAACATACGTAGAACAACAATGTTTGTTGTACCCCCCTTTGTTCACATAATGTTTTTATATTACCACAGCCTAATTAATGTATGTAATATTATTTTTAGTACTATTCGCCTTCACTTACTGGTGGGTTCCATGTGTGCTCTCTCTCCTCCCCTTCTGCGTTTAGACGCACGGGCAAACACGAAGAACTCACGGGCGATGTTGCTGTTGACCATATCTGGACGCTTTCACAAGTCACGGCACCAGTTTCACATACTAGCAGCACTAGTCAGTGTGTACGTGCAATGCACATTAATTTGGAAGTATATTAAGTGCATGCGGATATTAAGTACTAGCATATTATTTGCGTATTATTATGTGATTAGCACTATTTTTGGCATGAAATTAACTGCACGCTTGATAACCCGCAAGTATACGGGATCGCAACAGTTTTCGATAAGAGTGTCAAACCCAACGAGGAGCTAAATGTAGAATAAATATTCCCTCAAGTTCTATCGACCACCGATACAACTCTACGCACGCTTGACGTTCTCTTTACCTAGAACAAGTATGAAACTAGAAGTACTTTGTAGGTGTGATAGGATAGGTTTGCAAGCTAATTAACAAAGAGCACGTAAAAATAAACTAGGGGCTATTTAGATAAAGATGCAATAAAGTAAATATTAGTAGAGAGCTTTTTGTTATGATAAAGTTATTTGTCCAAGGCAATCGATAACTAGACCGGTAATCATTGTTGCAATTCTATTTGAGGGAGAGGCATAAGCTAACATACTTTCTCTACTTGGATCATATGCACTTATGATTGGAACTCTAGCAAGCGTCCGCAACTACTAAAGATTCATTAAGGTAAAACCCAACCATAGCATTAAAGTATCAAGTCTCCTTTTATCCCATACGCAAACAACCTACTTACTCGGGTTTGTGTTTCAGTCACTCATGCAACCCACCATAAGCAAATCGTAAACATATTGCAAACCCTACAGCGGGAATCCCTCACGCTTGCGCGACACGAAGGGCACAATAGGATAGCACCAATAATAAAACATGCAACTCAAACCAATCATGATCATCAATTAACCCATAGGACAAAACGGATCTATTCAAACATCATAAGATAGCCATACATCATTGGGGAATAATATATAGCATTGAGCACCATGTTTAAGTAGAGATTACGTCGGGTAAGAGAGAGGTTACACCGCTGCATAGAGGGAGGAAGAGTTGGTGGAGATGTTGGTGAAGATGGCGGCGGTGTTGGTGAAGATCGCGGTGATGATGATGGCCCCCGGCGGCGTTCTGGCACCACCGGAAGCAAGGGGGAGAGAGCCCCCCTTCTTCTTCTTCCTTGACCTTATCCCTAGATGGGAGAAGGGTTTCCCCTCTGGTCCTTGGCTCCCATGGCATGGGAGGGGCGAGAGCCCCTCCAAGATTGGATCTATCTCTCTGTTTCTGCGTTCCCAGATTCTACCCCCTCACCGTTTCTTAAATATCCGGAGATCCGTAACTCCGATTAGGGTGAATCTTTCTCCTAGATCTTTCTCATAAAATTATCTTTCTTGCACCAAAAGAAGAGCGTCAAGCGCCTTACGGGTGGCCCACGAGATCCCAGGCCGCGCCCAGGGGGGAGGGCGTGCCCCCCTGTCTCGTGGCCACCCCGGACACTGTTTCGTGTTGATTTTACTTCCCAAAAATCATAAATATTCCAAAAAAAATCTCCGTCCGTTTTTATACCGTTTGGACTCCGTTTGATATTGGGTTTCTGCGAAATAAAAAACATGCAATAGACAGGAACTGGCACTGGGCACTGGATCAATATGTTAGTCCCAAAAAATAGTATAAAAAGTTGTCAAAAGTATATAAAAGTTGAATAATATTGGCATGGAACAATCAAAAATTATAGATACGACAGAGACGTATCAGCATCCCCAAGCTTAATTCCTGCTCGTCCTCGAGTAGGTAAATGATAAAAAAGATAATTTTTGATGTGGAATGCTACCTAGCATAATCTTGATCATATGTCTAATCATGGCATGAATATTAAGACACAAGTGATTCAAAGCAATAGTCTATCATTTGACATAAAAACAATAAGACTTCGAGCGTACCAATAAAGCAATCATGTCTTTTCAAAACAACATGGCCAAAGAAAGTTATCCCTACAAAATCATATAGTCTGGCTATTGCTCTATCTTCATCACACAAAGTATTTAATCATGCACAACCCCGATGACAAGCCAAGCAATTGTTTCATACTTTAATAATCTCAAACTTTTTCAACTTTCACGCAATACATGAGCATGAGCCATGGATATAGCACTATAGGTGGAATAGAAAATGATGGTGGGGGTTATGTGGAGAAGACAAAAAGGGAGAAGCTCTCACATCAACGCGGCTAATCAACGGGCTATGGAGATGCCCATCAATTGATGTCAATGCGAGGAGTAGGGATTGCCATGCAACGGATGCACTAGAGCTATAAGTGTATGAAAGCTCAAACTGAAAACTAAGTGGGTCTGCAATCCAACTTGCTTGCTCATGAAGACCTCGGGCATTTGAGGAAGCCCATCATCGGAATATACAAGCCAAGTTCTATAATGAAAATTCCCACTAGTGTATGAAAGTGAAAGCATAGGAGACTCTCTCTATGAAGAACATGGTGCTACTCTGAAGCACAAGTGTGGTACAAGGATAGTAACATTGCCCCTTCTCTCTTTTTCTCTCATTTTTTTTCTTTTTCTTTTTTCTCTTTTTTTTTTTATTTTTTTATTTTTGGTGGGCTTCTTTGGCCTCTTTTTTGTATTTGGGCTTCTTTGGCCTCTTTTATTTTTCATAAAGTCCGGAGTCTCATCCCGACTTGTGGGGGAATCATAGTCTCCATCATCCTTTCTTCACTGGGGCAATGCTCTAATAATGATGATCATCACACTTTTATTTACTTACAACTCAATATCTAGAACAAAGATATGACTCTATATGAATGCCTCCGACGGTGTACCGGGATGTGCAATGATCTAGCGTAGCAATGACATCAAAAAACAGACAAGCCATGAAAACATCATGCTAGCTATCTTACGATCATGCAAGGCAATATGACAATGAATGCTCAAGTCATGTATATGATGATGATGGAAGTTGCATGGAAATATATCTCGGAATGGCTATGGAAATGCCATAATAGGTAGGTATGGTGGCTGTTTTGAGGAAGACATAATGAGGCTTATGTGTGATAGAGTGTACCGTATCACGGGGTTTGGATGCACCGGCGAAGTTTGCACCAACTCTCGAGGTGAGAAAGGGCAATGCACGGTACCGAAGAGGCTAGCAATGATGGAGGGGTGAGAGTGCGTAGAATCCATGGACTCAACATTAGTCATAAAGAACTCATATACTTATTGCAAAAATCTACAAGCCATTGAAAACAAAGTACTACGTGCATACTCCTAGGGGGATAGATTGGTAGGAAAAGACCATCGCTCGTCTCCGACCGCCACTCATAAGGAAGACAATCAATAAATAAAATTATGCTCCAACTTCATCACAAAGCGGTTCACCATACGTGCATGCTACGGGAATCACAAACCTCAACAAAAGTGTTTCTACTAATCCAGAGTCATCCACTAGCATAACTCTAATATCACCACCTTTATATCGCAAAACTATTGCAAGGGATCAAACATATCATATTCAGCGATCTACAAGTTTTATGTAGGATTTTATGGCTAACCATGTGAATGACCAATTCCTGTCATCTCTCTAAATTGATATAAGTGAAGCAAGAGTATATAGTTCTTTCTACAAAAGATGTACCCACACTCTAACAATTATAATTGAAGCAAAAGAGCATTCTACAAATGGCGGTTTTCTATATGAAGAGAAACAGGCAATCCAAACTTCAAATGATATAAGTGAAGCACGTGAAGCATTCTATAACGCCATACTCAAAAGATTTAAGTGAAGTGAAATGAGCATTCAATAAATCAACCAAGGACTATCTCATACCAGCATGGTGCATAAAATAAAAATGAAAACTAAATGCAAAAGACACTCCAAGACTTGCACATAATGCATGAACGAAACGAATTCGAAAGCATACCGATACTTGTTCAAGAAAGAGGGGATGCCTTCCGGGGCATCCCCAAGCTTAGATGCTTGAGTCTCCTTGAATATTTACTTGGGGTGCCTCGGGCATCCCCAAGCATGAGATCTTGCCTCTCTTGCTTTTCCTCATATCGAGACATCCTCGATTAGACACTACATCCACACAAAACTTCAACAGAGAACTTGGTAAGATCCGTTAGTATAATAAATTAAATCACCACTCTAAGTACTGTTGCAAACCAATTCATGTTTTGTTTTTGCATTGTGTCTACTGTAATATAGCTTTTCCATGGCTTAATCCACTGATATAAATTGATAGATTCATCAAAACAAGCAAACTATGCATCAAAAACAGAATCTGTCAAAAACAGAACAGTTTGTAGCAATCTGAACATCCACCATACTTATGGTACCCCACAAATTCTACCACAATTAGGAAAAATAAACAAGTTGTATAGCAAGACAGTGCAAAAGGAATCAGAACCAACTATCGTTTCAGTTAAAAATGTAAAATCGCACACTACAGCCAAAGTTTCTGTCCTACATCGTACAAACCAACAAGCATTGTAAACATCCTAAAGGCAAACCTTGGCACATTATTTTTATAATACAATGGAATTGTACAAGGGGATAATTATTTTTGTTGAAAAGTTTCTGTAATCAAGATTCACAAAGTTTCCGTGAGCATGAACAAAGTTCAAGGAGCTCTCCCACTTCAACAATGCTTGTCTCTCTCGCTTTCACTTTCCTTTTTGAAAAGTTTTAGGTTCCCCTCTTTATTTTTTTGTTTTTAAACTATATGAAAGCACTCAACAGAAATAAATGACTCTCTAAAACTTCCGGGTTGTCTCCCTGACAATGCTTTCTTTAAAGCCATTAAGCTAGGCATATAGTGCTCAAGTAATGAATCCACCCGGATCCCAAGGTATATCAGAGCCAATTTTAATTAACAATGATTTGTAATTTAGTAGTGAGCACAAAGTAACATATATCATGCAACAATGAAGTCTAACTCTCTTCCTATGCATCAGCATGTCATAAGAGAACAATTCATGCACACATAGTAAAGGCCAATGCATAGTATAACACTACAGAAAAAAGACACATCCGTGACATTTTGGGCCGAACGAATTTTTTTTCTGTCATACATATGACACTTCTATGACGATAATTGTGACAAAACCCGGTATCATCATAGATGTGGTGGGCTCCTACTTCGATGACAAAAAATCATGACAGAAAATGGGCTTTTCGTCCTGGGCAGGCCGGAGAGCAGCTGCAAGACATTCTTTGGGCCGTCCATGACGGAAAAAACCGTGGTAGAAGCGAGGGGGAGGAAAATTTCGGGGAGTTGCCGGTTACGGGCCGAGCGATACACGTTTCTCTAGTACACGTACGCGTGTGTGTGCGAGGCGTTGGCTCTAACTAAACCCGAGCGAGGCGTTGGGCTCTAACTAAACCCGAGCGATTGCACTGCAGGCTACGCGTTACTGAACCCGAGCGATCGATCGATGGTTGTTAACTGAACCCGATGGAGCGATTCCTTCACTACGGTTGCTAACTGAAGCCATCGATTGGATGAATAGTGAGCATTGCGGGGGGCTTGGATGAATAGTGAGCGGTGGCGTTGCCTCTGGATGAACAGGACCCCGTGGTGTGGAGGGCTGGATGAACAGTAAACGGTGGAGGGGTGGCCGTGGAGGGGTGGTTGAACAGGACCCCGTGGTGTGGAGGGTTGGATGAACAGTAGACGATGGAGGGCTGGATGAACAGTAGATGGTGGAGGGGTGGTTAAACAGTAGCCGGTGGAGTAGCGCGCGGTGGAGGCTGGATGAACAGGAGCCCGTGGAGGCTGGAGGAGGTCGACGGTAGCACGTGGAGGCCGGAGGAGGTCTACGGTGGAGATGAACAGTATCCCGTGGAGTCCCGTTTTGTGGTACGCCACACCCCTCCCAATGAACATGACCCCCGTTTCGACCGTAGGAGGTCCGTTTCCTCCGTTTTGCGGTACGCCACACTCCTCCCGATCAACAGGACCCCCGTTTCGACCGTAGGAGGTCCCTTTCCTCTGTTTTGCGGTACGCCACACCCCTCCCGATCAACAGGACCCCCGTTTTGATCGTAGGAGGTCCGTTTCCTTCGTTTTGTGGTACGCCACACCCCTCCCGATCAACAGGACCCCCGTTTCGACCGTAGGAGGTCCGTTTCCTCCATTTTGCGATACGCCACACCCCTCCCGATCAACAGGACCCCGTTCCGAACGTAGGAGGTCCGTTTCCTCCGTTGTGCGGTACGCCAGGCCTCGTTTCCATCGCCTGTTCCATCCAAGCCCTCCTGATGAACACGACCACGCATTCCGTTCCGACCCAGCCGGTTGGCTCCCCATGAACACGATGACGACATTGTTCTCCGTTCCGATCCAGCCATGTACGTATACGCGAGTAGGCGTTCGAGACCCTGCCCGTATGTACGTACGTGGCCGTATTTTCTTTCTTGCACCCTCGCCGCTGTACGTACGTGTACATGCTACATGCGTGCCTCTACTACGACACGTGCGCGCCTCTACTACGACACGTGCGTGCCTCTACATCGACCAGTATGTACGTACACGTTTGCGACCAGAATGACAACGCTACGTATGCTTCGACCAGGTGGGTCCCGACTGTCAGGCACTTCCTTGCCTGCGAAGATGTAGCTGGTGGGTCTCAGCAGTCAGGGGGGCAAATCGTTTTTTTGCCCGGACGTACTTCCTTGCGTGCGAAGATGTAGCTGGTGGGTCCCAGCAGTCAAGGGGGCGAATCATTTGTTTTGCCCGGACGCACTTCCTTGCGTGCAAAGATGTAGCTGGTGGGTCCCAGTAGTCAGGGGGGCGAATCGTTTTTGTTTTGCCCGGACGCACTTCCTTGCGTGCGAAGGTGCAGCTGGTGGGTCCCACCAGTCAGGGGGAAACGTTTTTTCGCGAAATACGGTGGCCCGTCCGGTGGGTCCCTGCTGTCAGGTGGAGGAATAATTATTTTTCGCGTAATAAGGAGGCACTTCCTTGCTGCGGCCGTGGACCCAGCTGTTAGCCTCTCCACATACAGTCCACGTCTGATGGAAGTCGTTCCTTGACCACGTTGACCACGCCACGCCAAGAGCACCAGGGCGGTGGACGACGACGAGGCCTAGGAAGGGGACGACGGGGAGCCAGGGAAGACGCGACAGTGTAAGCCCGCGCGGAGAGGAGTACGAGGGTTCACTGGTTCGGCTGCGGTGTGAGGCTGCCGTCGCCGCAGGGCCTGGACAGCGGTGGGAATAGTAGGGGGCGGTGAGGCCTCCGTGGCATCACATCCGGCCACGGGAAGCAGGAGGCAAGAAGACCAGAGGTTCAAGAAGCACTACGGCCGTTGGATGGACATCGTATGGTCACTGGAGCTAGAATCGTTTATATTGACTAAGTTGACAAAGCCCTCCATCCCCGTCAACTTAGTAGGCCCACAAGTCAGCCTCCCACAAAGGTGGGTCCCAGCTAGTAGGGGGGCTATTCATTTTTTTGTGCATAATAAGGAGGCACTTCCGGTGGGTCCGGGCTGACAGCAGGGGGACCATTTTTTCGCGAAATACGGTGGCCCGTCGGGTGGGTCCCAGCAGTCAGGGGCAAACGTTTGTTCGCCAAATACTGGTGGCCCATCCGGTGGGTCCCTGCTCTCAGGTGGAATTATTTTCCACGTAATAAGGAGGCACTTCCTTCCGGCTACCGTGGACCCAGCTGTCAGCCTCTTCACGTACAGTATTCTTCTGAGGGAATTCGGTCGTTGACTACATTGACCATGCCGCGCCGAGAGCACCACAGCGGTGGACGACGGTGAGGCCTAGGAAGGGGATGACATGGAGCCGAGGAAGACGCGGCAGTGGATGCCCACGCAGAGAGGAGTACGAGGGTTCACTGGTTCGGCTGCGCTGCCATCGCCACAGAATAACAGGGGGTGTGGGTGAGTGGAGTGGAGGGATGGCCTCGCCAACGGTGGGAGTAGTATGGAGGCGGTGAGGCCTCTGCGGCAGCATAACTAGCCATGAGAGGCAGGAGCAGGCAGCACGACCGGCGCTGCTTTGGGCGGCTGGAGCAAGAAGACCAGAGGTTGAAGAAGCACTACAGTCGTTGGATGTACATTGTACGGTCAGTCGAGCTAGAATCGTGCATATGTTGACTAAGTTGACAAAGCCCTTCGTCCCCGTCAACTTAGTAGGCCCCGTCAACTTAGTGGACATCGTATGGGGAGTATTCTTTTTTTGGGCGTAATAAGGAGGCACTTCCTTGCGTGCGAAGATATAGCTGGTGGGTCTGAGCTGTCAGTGGTGGTAACGTTTTTTCCGCAAAATACAGAGGCCCTTTTGGTGGGTCCCAGATGTCAGGTGGAGGAATCATTATTTCGCGTGTAATAAGGAGGCATTTCCTTGCGTGCGACCGTGGACCCAGCTGTCAGCCTCTCCACGTACAATCCACTTCAGATGCATGTCGGTCGTTGACCACGTTGACCACGCCACGCCGAGAGTACCAGGGCGGTGGACAACGGCAAGGCTTAGGAAGGGAACGACACGGAGGCAGGGAAGACTCGGCAGTTGTTTCCCACGCGGAGGGGAGTACGACTGTACGAGGGTTTACTAGTTCGTCTGCCATCGTCGGAGAATAACAGCAGGTGTGGGACTGTGGGTGAGTAGAGGGATGGCTAGGCCCGCGATGGGAGTACGGTGGGGCGGTGAGGCCTGCGCGGCAGCACAGCCGACCGCGTGGAGGAGGGAGCAGGCAGTCCCGCCGGCACTTGTTTGAGCGGCTGCAGCAGGAAGAGCAGAGATTGAAGAAGCACGACGGCCGTTGATTGGACATCCAACAGTATACATGCCATCTATGGAAAACAGCATACAACCCATCTGCCATTATTTCAAATAGTTTACAGCCCATTTGCTAATTCTTACGGGTTTTTTTGGAGCCCATATTCTTTTTGTTAGCATTACAGCCCATATTGTGGCCACGGTTAAAAAATTATACGAAATTTTGCATATGTCGGTGCGGTCTGAACTGTTTTTAATCCCGAAATTTTGAGTCACATTCAGACTGATTTTAAAAATAAATGTATATCAATATAAAATCCAATAAATTTTTCACGCATAAAAATCAATGCAATTTAAAATCTCAAAATGAAAAAAAGATATTTGAAACTAATTGCTGGTTTGATGTATTTTTAAAATGTACAACCCATTTCTCATTAATAATAGGCCATTTTCTCGGCCAGCCGAATGAAGCTCTCCTCGTCTTGAAAGATTTGCAGCCCAATAGTCCTGATAAAGCGACTTACTTGACAAATCACAAAAAAACTGGGCTAACCATTTTCAGAAAGAAAAAAAAACTACTGGGCTGGTGTGTGGTAAACATAAAAGAAAAGGTTGTCTAGACAGGCCAGAGTGTCCCGCACAGCCCAGTTGACACCCTGCTTCCGTCTCAAAAACAAATTAGATAAATGCCACTCCAATTATGGCAATTCATAAAAATGCCACTTCAATTTCCAAACTTTGAATAATGCCACTGCAATTTTTGCAAACTTTGAAAAACGCCATTGCAGTTTGCAAACTTTGAAAAACGCCACTCCAGACTTCGAAAAATGCCACTCCAGACTTCGAAAAATGCCACTAGAAATGGCATGAAATGGCATTTTTCAAAGTTTGGAAATTGCAGTGGCATTTCTCGGAGGCATTTATCAAATTAACCCAAAACAAAAATAAATGGGCGAGCTGCTGGGTCCCTGGTGTCAGCCGCTCGTTGTGCAATTCTCTCGTTTATTGACTACGTTGACAATGGCATGGGACTCAGATGTCAGAAATCCACTAGGAGGAGCCATTTTTTTATTGGCTTGAAATAAGGAGGCACTTGCTTGCGTACTGCCATGACCTTGGCGGGTCTCTGTTGTTATCCTCTCCACATACAATCATCTCCTGATTGTGTACGCGTCAACTTGCTAGGCCCACAAGTCAACCTCTAAACCCGTGGAGGACAAATACAACCCATTTAAAAAAATAACAGCCCATTCCATATGTTCAAACGGAAAGTTCAACATTGAGAGCAAAGTAACAAGTCTGATCCACATATAGAGTACTGAACTTCCATGTTGACAACCATCATAGCCAAGTTAACTATCTACTTGTAACACCCCAAAAATTTAACCAGGTTTTAGTTATTAAAATTTTGCCAAGAGTTTAAAATTTTTGCCTGCAAGAATATATCTGTTGATTTCAAAACTTTTCTTTTAATATTAAGGAGTTTTTCCCAAGTGGATCCTTCCAAAACATATTGGACTTATTTTCCCTCTCATTTAAAAAAACATCTCTCAATCAGTAGATTTATTTATTAAATTATTTCACCCTGAGCTTTATTCATTAAATGACTTGTTTTAAAATTTGGAGCTCTTTTTGAACTACAACCATTTGATATATTTATCTAAAAATCCAACAAAAATTTGGAGATGTCATATGATGTCTCTAAATCACTTTTGAGCAATAATATATTTAATTCATTGCATATTTTGAGTGCTACACCTGTTTTCCCTTCTCTGGTCCAGTGGGCAATTTTGCACAACAACCCTTTTAAATATTTCTTTCTATCCTCCACCAAAATTATGGGATGTCAGTAGGAGCATATCATTCCATTATATGCAAAAATCCAGGGATGTTCTTTGAAAATTTTGAGTGAAACAACCTCATCTTCATTCTGGTCCAACATGATGGTTTGTACATCAACCATATTCTTGCTTACTCTTTGGCCCTAGATTCTTTTCCCTACTTGTAGTCCTCCATGCTAAACCCCTAAGTCCAGGAGCATGCACTCATTGGATCATTTCTGCTTCATGAAATAATGCCCTTCACCTCCTGTCCAGATTTGAAGTTCTGCAAAACTTGCACTAGCAAGTTTATGCTTTTCACCAACTAACCTCACCACCCTCTTGTGCATCCAAAGAGACTTCAATCTGGAAGATTTGGCCGCCCCAAGAAATGCCTAAGTGCTCTTGGCATTTTGTCAAACACTCTGTGGGCATGAACAGTTTTGGCATGATTGTAAGTTTGTGTTGTGAACTTTCCCATCTGTCCAAACCAAGTTGTCTAGTAGCCTTCTATATGTCCCTAACCTAGGCCTGTGGATTTTCATTAGATTTCTAGCAACTTGGGTCGCCCTGGCATTTCGTCGAACGAGTGCCGTGCACGCCCAAAGCGCGAGCAGAGCGCGCGTTTTGCACGTGCTCGCGCCCGAGCCAACTCACCCCCCCTGGATAAGTTTCCCCGAGCTCATCCAAATCCTCTCCCTCTCGCCACGTCACGCTAGAAGCCCCGACCGCCTCCTCGCCCCCTGCAGCATAGCCAGCAAGCTGCTTGGCGGCACGCGTGCGGCCGCATCCACCACCGCCATGAGCAGCACCGCCCAAGCCACCAGCACTTGCCACCTGCCTCCTGGAGCAGTGCGTGCAAATCCACAGCATCGTCCTCTAGCACTCGTCGCCGCCATGACGCCCTGCGGCTACAGAAAGACGGTCGCCGACGAGCTCATCCGCGGCCGCCACTGAACCGACCTTGTTGCTCTATAAAAGGAGGCATCCGAGCACGTTGCGTTCGCGAGGCAGCCTCAGCGTGCTCCCATAATGCTTCTGTGACCGCCAATCAACCCAGGGAGGCCTCCTTCCCCATCTTCGGCAACTACGGCCGCCACCACTGCCTCGTTCACTCCGGCGCCACCAGGGCCTCCCCCTCCCTACACTCTACACCAGGAGCTTCCTCTCCCTCCCGTGAACAGACCCCCCTACTCAATTTGGTTCGGGAGCCATCGCCGCCACAAAACCACTTCGCCACCGAAGCCTCCTCCGCCGCGAAGCTCGCCGCCGGCAGCTCCCTCCGTCCCCACCTTCCTGACGACCACCGGGAGGACCGCCCTGGAGTGGTGGATCCATCCCTGCCCTCGGGGCCCCGCGAGGAGCCGCCAGTCGCCGGCGACGATCGTCGGGGCTCCGCCTCCGCTCGGGACAGAGGAAGGAGAGGGAGAAAGACTAGTCAAACCTGACTAGTGGGCCCCCTGGACCCACTGTCAGTGACCCACCTCGCCGCCACGCGTGTTAAGTGAAAGCGTAAAAACCCCAAGTACGTTTCTCCCGCTTCGAAAGTGTATTCCCCTCTGAAACGTTTTTTCTTTTTCTGTTTTATTTAAAACCAGATTTGACCAGAACTTTGACTGGTTATATCTTTTTAAATATAACTCCAAATGAATTAATTCTTTTTCCTACCTCTCTCAAATATTGTCTAGTTTATTTTAAGATTTATTTGAAAAAATTTCAGAACAACTTTTTGTGCTGTTTTTATTTTGTGTGTTGATTCAAATTTATTTAAAATAGGACCTTGAAGAGAGAGAAGAAACTTTCAAAAGTTTTGAAGTGCACCCTGCCTTACCACACATTGAAGGCAAGCATTCTGAACCCCGGCATAATATTTTTGTGTGTTCGATGACACGTTTATAACATCACCTCACTTCGGAGAAACTTGTTATTTCATGTGACATGATCATATGCATGGGTGCATGTTATTGATTTTCATGCTGTTGGAAATGAACACACTTGTGATGATAATCACCCTCATGTGCCTTGCATGCATACCGGCAGGAACCCGGGAAAACCTCTGCCTTGGGTAGGCATGAGTTTGTCGCCGGTCTCCGTCGGGACGGTTATGTCTGGTATGGCTTGGCAAGGTGATATGAGCGGTGACTCTGTTGGTTGAAATATATTTCGTTATGCTAATCATGCAGGGAATACTTAAACCTCCTGAGTCGACCGTAGATCGAGTCTTGTTCCAGTAACCCCCATACTTGTTTCATACTACCACTCGTCTCTACAGCAAGTAGAGTACGGTTCAGTAAGTTGTCAACCTCTTTCTAGCACACACCATACAGAGAGGCCAGGGTGGAAGATACCGGTTGTAGCTGGTAGACAGGCCACCTGGTCCGGGGGCATGGGTGTTCCGGTTGGGACCGAGAGGGGGGCACCCCTTAGAGCGCGCGGTATAAATTTGATCCCATGCTACGCGAGGTTGTAGCCTCCCCACTTAGAGTTTTGCTTGACAGGTGCCGTGGGTGATTCCAGACACCGGTGAGTTAAGCTGGTGTGTGCAAGTTAGGTGTGTTTTCAACAAAAAGACCGTAGACGGAATTAGTCCCGATGGACTAAAGAAATCCGTTACTCGTGGGTAAAGAGTACACCCTCTGCAGAGATTAAACCTATTCGAATAGCTGTGTCCATGGTTAAGGATTACAGTCTGGGATGGGTCAAGTGTCGGTCTTAGTGTCGGTCTTCGGAGGTGAAACTGTTAACCAGAAATGGAATTACTACTTGTGACTTGTGATAATTATGATTATTATTATTGTTGACTAACCGTGATATTATTGTTATTATCGAGTATCTCTGGGATGGTTCTACCTCCGGGATATTCACTATGATTGTTTATTTTAAAAGCCCTTTATGTGGTGTCGCTCAGACGCCCGATTGTGGCATTTCTTTTAAAGCCCATTATGTGGTGTCGCTCAGACGCCCGACTGTGGCATTTCTTTTAAAGCCCTTTATGTGGTGTCGCTCAGACGCTCGACTGTGGCATTTCTTTTAAAGCCCTTTATGTGGTGTCGCTCAGAAGCCCGACTGTGGCATTTCTTTTAAAAGCCCTTTATGTGGTGTCGCTAAGACGCCCGACTGTGGCATTGCTTGTTATTTATTTCATAAATTTTAATACTACTATGTTATTGCATTTTTATAAATAACTTGCTTGCACGCATCAGAGTTTTATTGATCTTTTGTGACTGACGTCATGAGCATAAAATATTTTCAGCACATCATTGTTATATTATACCTGCGTTCATAATGTTTGCGAGTACATTCAAAGTACTCACTGGCTTGTCCCTAGCTATTGTCTTGGCCAGATTTTCTTGCACGGAGAGGAGCGACGCGATGACAGCCCCAGAACCTAAGCAACGGAGATAGCAGCCTCGCGGAGATAGGAGTTAACCTAGTCAGCTGTTCCTGTGGGAATTGGAGTCCCATAGACACTGATGATCCACAAACCGCTTCCGCCATCAACCACTAGAAACCATTGTTGTACTCACAGGCCAGAATGGTCTTGTACTGCATATTTTGTATTTTGCTTGGAATTTCTGTATCAAGTTGGAGCCTCATCAGCTAACAGTAATCCTGGGGCTGATGAGCACGACGGTCTTTTCTGGAAATTTATACCCGGAAAACCGGTCGTGACACTACTCCCACTAGACAAGTACTAACTTACTCTTAGCTAACTAGACGATGCTAGCCGCCATCTGTGGTACACGCTAAACGCTGGCACCGGCGTCCTGCGCCTCGCCTCGGACTTGCCAGAGGTGCGATAGGGCGCGTTGCTCGCGCGCGTTGGCCCTTTCCATGCCGACGTGGTCCACCAAAGCTTCGGCTTCCAAGCGGGAAACCCACTTGACGAGCTGGTAGTAAAAATCGGTGTCCCGAGCGCGTGCGTGCCTGACAGCCTCCAGGGCTATTTGCCGGGCGCCGGCCTCCACGTAGTCGGCCCAGTTGCGGACGCTCTGCTCGCGACTCAGAGTGTCGGTGCGCTGCTGCTCCATGTCCCGCTGGCGGCGCAAACCGGCGATATGCTGCTCCTCCGCCAGGTGGTCGCGCTCCAACAACTCCTGCTCCTCCGCCATGCGGTCGCGCTCCAACAACTCCTCGATCTGCACATTGCCATCTAAAGACAGATAGAATGCCTCCTCCCTCCGTCTGCCTTCCGGTGAAAAACCAAACACTAGTTCCGGCGGTGACCGCCTCCGGCGTCGCCTACCGCGGATGGGCGGGGGCATGGCGGACATGGCAAGCGACATCAGGCCGGTGGGGGCTTATGAGGATATGGCGGGTTGGGTCACGGTGGCACCGGAGAAGACCGAGAAACAGTACTTATAGGAGGAAGGTAGCACGACGGTCATCGAAATTCAATGCATAATGGCTTAGCGCGCCAACTTGCCGTGGAAAACTAGGGAAACTGAAATTATGACTGTGCCGTCCCGTCCCGTCTGGGTCGCACGCCGGCATGGCGGTCAAACAAGTGCACTCGAATCATCTCCCTCCTTGTCAATAATGATTCCAGGGATTTAAAAAGCCCGCAACAATTAAAGTGTATCTTTTTTCGTATTAGTTAGCTGCCTTAATTATGGCCGGCTGCATGCAGGCACTCAGAATCACTCGCAGGCAGTACGCGAAGCAGCATGCAACGAGTCGCAGGTGAGGGCACGCATGCAGCCACTTAAATCACTGGAATTAATTAGGCTTAAACTTCTGCATGTCGTTAATTATTGCCATGCCTTGGTCTTGCTTCTTTTCTCACGGGACTAATAAACCCGGACGAAGGGAGTACCTTGGTTGGTGAGAGGTTTGAATTAAGCCCTGCAAACCGGAAAGGAGGTACTAGTACGTGTGTGATCCGCTATTTATTCGTGTAGGATCGAGTAGGTCGTTTCTTGAATTGAGCCCTGCAAACTGGAAAGGAGGTAGTATGTGCATGATCCGCTATTTATCCGTGTAGGATCGATAGTGTAGCTTGTCAGTTTGTTTAGAGGTAGGCATTTTTATCCGTGTAGTATTGATAGTGTAGCTTGTCAGTTTCTTCAGAGGTAGGCATTTTTATTCAAAAAACTGCCACTTCACATCTTGTGTCACAAATAAAACTGCCAGGAGCGCATATGTAGGCTAGCTAGTGATCGATCCGTAACTTGTAAACACTGAACGAACAGAAATAAGTAACTGTTAATGCATCTCAATGATTCACAGATCATATACAAATATGTAGCTCCAAAAGCAAAGATCGGCCACTTCGGATCTTGCGCTGCAACTAAAACTAACTAGTACGATTCCCATACATAAGATCAACATGTTAATGCATCTCAATGATTCACAGATCATATACAAATATGTAGCTCCAAAAGCAAAGATCTAGAAAAACATATGTTCTTCCTACTAACATGGATGCTTCTATTGGCCAACATTCAGTACAGACTGAAAGACAAATTTGTTTGTGAAGTCTACAATTCCTCTTCCAAACATAAGTGGTCTCACCAACAGCTGGAACCATGAGAATGAACCTCACATGATGGAGGAACATCCACTGCAATATGATTTGGTCTTCTCTCGATCACACCGCGAGACTATTTTCGGAATACAAACTTTAACTTAGGCCAAATGATGCCCATTGTATAATCAGACCAAAGCAATGAAGCACCAACTGTTGGCCAGTAAATAGTATAGTACTACTTTTCTGCAGTCCATGAAGTGACTATCCAATCTTTGTGTGTCTATTTTCAAATGGCACTGCATGCAGTGACTATACTATTCTCTTGTGCAGTTCAACCAAAATTGCGGACACTTTGTTTGTTTGCCAAATAGCAATGGGCAGACATCTCTGTCTGCACAAATATCAAGCAGCTAGTAACATATCAAGCAGCTAGCAAACCACTAGTATTACTATCTAATGACAGTACAAAAAGGGTAGCAAGATAGTAGCAAACCATGTACCTTCGTAATGAACAGCTCATAGTGCCACCAATTGGATATAAAGGTTTGAAAAAAAAACATGCTCCTAATGTTGAACCAGTTGGACATTTTGTGCAGCTCCACTAAAATCGAGCATCCCTCTTTGCATAGATATTGAAAGTGTGATTACTATAAAAGTGGCACTAGTTGAAGCATAGACTCACAAATATAAGCATTCCAATTTCTTAATGGGAAAAGGTAGCAAGACTGTTTCTAACAACCTATTTGAAGGAATAAATAAAGCAACAACGGCTGATGTCAGGAAGGCATACATAGTTTTTTCTGAAAAACAGAGCCATTCCTGACCTTTCCTCTTCTTTTAAGCAAATTTTGTGCAGTTCTACTAAAATAAAATGCCATCACCGCCTTGACAATTCAGTGACACTGTACAAAAGGAAATGACTTAACATTACATCATGATGTCAGGTATGTAGTCGACAGGCATTAGAGACAAACATACAGACCTCCTCCGATAACATAATGAACATTAATTTTAACAAAGGTGTGACTAGCTTTACCGGGATAATTTGAGTGAAGTCTACACCATTCGAATACTACAAATATACACTAATCCAGTGGATAGTGCAACAGTAGACTAGTTAGTTTATTACAGGGTACAGTACAATGGTTTTACTGAACAGATTTCAATAAACTCTAGCACTAGAAGGTTTCTATAAGAATTAACAATACAAAATGTAAAGGTAAAAAGTTTCAGCATTGGTATACTAGTGGCATTAGACAAAATGTAAAGGTAACAATACATCCACAATCAACAGCTAACCCTGAAATAATCCAGTGACATTAAATGACATTGCTTAAATTTATCGGTGGCATTAGACTGAGAGCGGCATTAGTTAAATGTGGCTTCACTTTAGCAGTAGCATTGCTTGACTTGACTGCTGGCGTTATACTAACAGCAAAAAAAGTGGCAATAAGAGCATGGGAGGCCCATTCGGACAGTGGGCGCACCAGTACGATGTACCTCCACGGACGCAGAGTGGTGAGGGAGGTATGGTTGCCCAGAGCAACAAATATCCAGGAAGCATATGTGGATTACGTCCCATTTTTTTTCTCTTTAGCCACCTTTTTCCTATGTGAGGACAACAAACAGATCGACCTGGTCATTCTCTATTGTGTTGTCATGCCTTTCTACCCTTCTTCAACCAAGAGACACAAGACTCGTTCCTTAGCTACTGATTTTCCCCTTTTCAACCTAGATGCGGGTTCGATGCCTACTCTCTTGGACAGTACAGTCTCCCTTCCTTTCCTTATTCAACCCAGACATGGATTAGTCTGCATGAAGTAGGGTTTCCTTTAATAGTGCAAATTATGGTTTTCGTCTGCGTGGCGAGCAGAGCAGAGGATAGCAAATTGGGAAGATGGTGGAGTGGAAAAAGATCCACATGCAACGACGTGCCAGATGGGGCAATAGAACAAGGGTATGGTTTGAAAAGAGGTAGCATACCTGAGGGTCGGCGGGAAGTGGCTTCGCTCGCAGTCGTCGTCCTCCGCACACACTACGGCATCGAGCTTGGGTATGAAGGCCATCCAGCGCGGGCGCTAGGTCTGAGAGGACGGCCTTGTCGTCAGTGCGTGACCTCGCTCGCCGACGACGAGTGCGTCAATGCTTCACGTCCTTTTCTTCCCCGACGGATCTGTGACCACCGGTGAGGAGGGAGAGAGGGGCCGTCTTTTTTAGATCTGGAGAGAGGGTGGTAGTGTGAGAAGCAAGTGGGCAGCCCTTGGCAAGAAAGCGCTGAAGCTCCAGCCTATATATCTTTTTTATACTACTAGTACTGGAGGTGGAGTAGTGGTAGAGTAGTTTATATTTTCTCTGCGTACAGTACCAGTTAGTCGTGCTTCAAAACTGAACGGCACGCCATTAAAAAAATAAAGGTCGATAACTAATGCGGCACCTCGGGCCAACGCGGCCAGATCGCATTTTGCACGAGAAATTACACACCATGTTTCATTGACATGTGGTCCCATTCCAACATATCAGTGAGACGACGGCAAGTAGTAGGAGTATTTCTGAACCGACGTGTAGGCCGGGGCGCCCCTTCGTGAACCGTGGCAAACTGGCAACCGCCCACCGACTCTTCGCCTTTCCCTCTCGATTTGGAACTGTTGTGGCACGCTCTTCCTCTCCCTCCTCCATTTTCCTTCAGCCCTTCACCCTTTCTTCTGCCATTGTTCGATCATCTTCTCCATGGAGGGAACAGGACGGAAACGACCCCGTTATTCTTGCCCCGATCTGAAAGATGACATGGTGGAGGAACTCATTGATCGGTGTGACGTCATCACCTCGGCTAGCATGGCAGGTTCGTTCAAGCCCATTCTTGACTCAACTAATAACATCATTACAAGGAACCCAAGAGTCAAGGAGCGGTTTGATCTCCCCTATCTTCTTCGCCGTGACCCTGATGACTGGCGCTGTCACGACGGAGGCCTCGCCCTGTGCAAGTTGATGCCGCTTGATAATTATACATATGATGTTAAGATGCCATCGCTTGAGGGCAAGGCTTGGGCAGGCGCAAATGGAGATTGGGTTGTTTACATTGGGTCCAACTGCGAGTGGGAACTTGTGAATGTGTACACTCGTGACCGGGTTCCACTTCCAAAAATCTCAGCAGACTTCCCAGAGGTTGAGCACACCGGTATTGTACGCACGTTCAAATACAATCATGGTGACTGTCTTCTACGGAAGATAGCAATTTCTCGAGTTCCCAACCGCTCTTGGAATTACAACAACTATGAAGTTGTTGCTATCTTCGACAAGCTTGTTGCCGTCCTTGCTGGTTTGACTCGATGGATATTGCTCAAAAATCAGTTTCTGTACATGGATGAGTACTGTGATGCAATTGAATACGAGGGCCTTGTGTTTGCTGCCACCACTCATGGCACTGTTTTTGCATGGAGTCGTTGTTTCGGTACGTTTGTCTTCCACCGAAATTATATCTGTTTCATCCACATGCATGCGGGTTAGCAAGTTTCCCTTTACTAATTAACCTTCTTCTTGTGTTTCCAAGGTCCTGCGAACATTCCACCACCTATACTTGAAGATTTTTATAACCAAGGGGGAGATGACGATGGTGATGATCACGAGCATGAGGACGAGCAGCGCCCATATACTATTTGGCACCTGGTAACTAATTCCGATGGATCACCTCTTCTCGTGTGTATATAACCAACTGATGATGTTACTGGTAAGGAAGCAGGTGTAGTCTCCCATGGTCGCACTCTCCGGACCTATTCCAACACCCGTTGCATGGTATTCGGGATGGATACTAGTGTGCTAGCGCCAACTCCTTCTCCCTGGTACACAATTGATAGTCTTGGAGAAAACTCGCTCTTCCTTGGACAAAACTATCCAATGATGGTGAAAGGCGATCCAACTGCTGTTGACACAACGTTACTACCATTTATGAGAAGGAACTGGGTCTATACCTCGGACATTTGGGTGGTTCCCTACCCTGGTACTGATATAGTAGACTGCTTCAGCCTGGATGATCAGTCCTGCGTTGGTCTCCAGATCGACAATGGATGGCCCGTCCCAGAGAATCACTTGTGGTTCAAAGCAAGCGTTTCCAACACCGACGAATGGTTGAGTTGAAGTTCATTTCATTGCTTGTTATTTTTTGTGTGGTGAAAACTTTAGTGTTTATAATGTATCCTCATTGTCGATGTGGGTTGATGACCTGTTGTATGTAATAAAATGATATGCCTGTGATAAACTTACTAAATTTATGAATGGCTTTCGAGTCGCTTCTGTGAGTGAGTGGTGCGACGAGGCAAAAAAATATTTTCCGAATACATAATTGTACGTGCATTGCAACAGGTTATCGGATGAGGCCAATCAACAATAGTAGTACACTATTTGTACTAGCTTAACATGCTTCGCGCGTTGTGCAGGTGTTTCTACTTTAGCCATATTGTACTCTACTACGTAGCCAGCACCTCGAATCCTCGATACTAGTAGTACTATATAGTAAGTAGTAGGAGTAGTATGGTGGCATGGGCCAGAACAAGCATTCACATCCAGGAGTACGGCACACGCCACCAGCATGACTTCCATCTAACACCATATTTCTTGGAGTCCGTGCTAGAGCAATCTATTCAACCTCATCGTTTTTCTAACTCAGCCATCGCGCGGCAGGCAAGGTGGGGGTTTGACGATAGTCGGTTTCCTTAACTGCAGTCCCACTTGTAAGGCTAACTGCAACGCACGACCCCAAACGGACCTCCGTTTTGCATGAACTCCAACGATAATTTTTACTAGAGAAGCAAGACCAAAGAAAACAAGAACCACAAGAATACATTTTACTACTCCTGTAAGTTGGATTAGTGCCTTCTTGATGCATTCATTGTTGATCTACGGAGGCTCGATCTTGTGTGCTTCTTTCTTCTTCGAGTGTAAAGAAGTAGACGTTGCTTCCTCGCATCTAGTCTCATGTCTAGCCTCTATTCTAGTACTCCCTCCGGTCCGTTTTTCTCTGCGTCTAAGCAGCAACACACATACCAAGTAGGAGTATCAACAAGTGCACTAATCTCATCTATAGCCTCTGTGCTAGCTAAAAGTGATAGAACATCTACTAAATTGCGCTCTATCAATATATGGATGTACTCTTCTTCCCAATACAAAAACTTGCATCCATTCTACTCCCTCCGTTGCACAATACATGCCTTCTATTTGTCAAAATATATATGTATCTAGACATGTTTTAGTATATAGGTACATCCATTTTTGGAAAAATGGAAGTCAAGTATTTTGGAACGGAGGGAGTACACAATAAAATTTTTAAGTTAGCACAACTAGTCTAATCCGAGAGCACAACCGAAGATTTGGTCGGGTTCTTCCTCCTTTTGCTGACACGTGGGACATCCAACATCCAGGTCGTGTCATGAAAGAAAATAGAGTGGTAGTTGAAGCCACGAGATGAGCATCTTGGGTTAAACTATAAATAGAATCTTACTGCTCTTGAGTAACTCCAAAAGCGGCCACCGAAGATCTTTCTTGGATTTGTTTTTCATCACCAGCATGTCGAGGTGAAAGATGTGCAGGTTCAGTGGGTCCTCTTGCGTTTTCACTGACATGTGGGGCCGCATGTGAGCAAACAGGTGATGGGCTCCGCGCGTCCGCTGGCTGACTGAGAAGAGAGATAGAGGAGGGCTGAGCACGGACTGCAGGAAATTTTTTCTACGTACCTCGATATAGGCTCGATATAGTGGGTGTCACGCCCAATATGCGACCCTATCCAAAAGGAACTCGAAGGTCCCACCAAGGATAGACCCGCATATTGAAACGCTTTTGCAAGGTGGATATCATTACATCAACATTACATAATAGATGGGGATACATACATAAGGCATACAATGCCACACGAATACAACATCATCTTACAGAAGAGCACCATCCGACTACGGATGAAACACAAACAGAAACTCAACGACATCCACCCTGCTAGCCCAGGCTGCCGACCTGGAACCTATCCCCTGATCGAAGAAGAAGCAGAAGAAGAACTCCAAAACAAGCAAACATCGCTCTCGCGTCATGATCATCGCATAACCTGTACCTGCAATTGTTGTAGTAATCTGTGAGCCACGAGGACTCAGCAATCCCATTACCATGGGTATCAAGACTAGTAAAGCTTAAAGGGAAAGGAAGGGGTAAAGTGGTGAGGCCGCAGCAGCGACTAAGCATATATGGTGGCTAACATACGCAAATAAGAGCGAGAAGAGAGCAAAGGAACGATCGTGAAACTAGCAATGATCAAGAAGTGATCCTGAACTCCTACTTACGTCAAACATAACCCAGAAACCCTGTTCACTTCCCGGACTCCGCCGAAAAGAGACCATCACGGCTACACACACGGTTGATGCGTTTTAATTCGGATCTGGTGTCAAGTTATCTACAACCGGACATTAACAAATTCCCATCTGCCTGTTGGAAATATGCCCTAGAGGCAATAATAAATTGATTATTATTATATTTCCTTGTTCATGATAATCATTTATTATCCATGCTATAATTGTATTGATAGGAAACTCAGATACATGTGTGGATACATAGACAACACCATGTCCCTAGTAAGCCTCTAGTTGACTAGCTCGTTGATCAATAGATGGTTACGGTTTCCTAACCATGGACATTGGATGTCGTTGATAACGGGATCACATCATTAGGAGAATCATGTGATGGACAAGACCCAATCCTAAGCCTAGCACTAAGATCGTGTAGTTCATTTGCTAGAGCTTTGCCAATGTCAAGTATCTCTTCCTTTGACCATGAGAGCGTGTAACTCCTGGATACCGTAGGAGTGCTTTGGGTGTATCAAACGTCACAACGTAACTGGGTGACTATAAAGGTGCACTACAGGTATCTCCGAAAGTATCTATTGTTTTATGCGGATCGAGACTGGGATTTGTCACTCCGTGTAAACAGAGAGGTATCTCTGGGCCCACTCGGTAGGACATCATCATATGCGCAATGTGACCAAGGAGTTGATCACGGGATGATGTGTTACGGAACGAGTAAAGTGACTTGCCGGTAACGAGATTGAACAAGGTATTGGATACCAACGATCGAGTCTCGGGCAAGTAACATACCGATAGACAAAGGGAATTGAATACGGGATTGATTAAGTCCTTGACATCGTGGTTCATACGATGAGATCATCGTGGAACATGTGGGAGCCACCATGGGTATCCAGATCCCGCTGTTGGTTATTGACCGGAGAACGTCTCGGTCATGTCTACATGTCTCCCGAACCCGTAGGGTCTACACACTTAAGGTTCGATGACGCTAGGGTTATAAAGGAAGCTTGTATGTGGTTACCTAATGTTGTTCGGAGTCTCGGATGAGATCCCGGACGTCACGAGGAGTTCCGGAATGGTCCGGAGGTAAAGATTTATATATGGGAAGTCCTGTTTTGGTCACCGGAAAAGTTTCGGGCGATATCGGTAATGTACCGGGACCACCGGGAGGGTCCCGGGGGTCCACCAAGTGGGGCCACCTGCCCCAGAAGGCTGCGTGGGCCATGTGTGGGAGGGGACCAGCCCCTAGGTGGGCTGGTGCGCCCCCCACAAGGGGCCAAGGTGCAAGGGAGAGTGGGAGGGGGCAAACCCTAGTCCAGATGGGCCTTAAGGCCCACCTAGTGGGCGCCTCCCCTCTCTCCCCCTCTTGGCCGCCTCCCCAAGTCCCATCTAGGGCTGGCCGCACCCCTTGGGGTGGGAAACCCTAAAGGGGGCGCAGCCCCCTTCTCCCCTATATAAATAGAGGCCTGGGGCTGCCCATAGCACATGAGAACTTCTCCCTCTTGGTGCAGCCCTACCTCTTTCCCTACTCCTCCTCTCCCGTGGTGCTTGGCGAAGCCCTGCAGGATTGCCACGCTCCTCCACCACCACCACGCCGTTGTGCTGCTGTTGGATGGAGTCTTCCTCAACCTCTCCCTCTCTCCTTGCTGGATCAAGGCGTGGGAGACGTCACTGGGCTGTACGTGTGTTGAACGCGGAGGTGTCGTCCGTTCGGCACTAGGATCTCCGGTGATTTGAATCACGACGAGTACGACTCCTTCAACCCCGTTCTCTTGAACGCTTCCGCTTAGCGATCTACAAGGGTATGTAGATGCACTCTCCTTCCCCTCGTTGCTGGTTTCTCCATAGATAGATCTTGGTGACACGTAGGAAAATTTTGAATTTCTGCTACGTTCCCCAACAGTGGCATCATGAGCTAGGTCTATTGCGTAGATTCTTTGCACGAGTAGAACACAAAGTAGTTGTGGGCGTTGATGTTGTTCAATATGCTTACCGTTACTAGTCCAATCTTGTTTCGACGGTATTGTGGGATGAAGCGGCCCGGACCGACCTTACACGTACTCTTACGTGAGACAGGTTCCACCGACTGACATGCACTTGGTGCATAAGGTGGCTAGCGGGTGCCAGTCTCTCCCACTTTAGTCGGAACGGATTCGATGAAAAGGGTCCTTATGAAGGGTAAATAGCAATTGACATATCACATTGTGGTTTTGCGTAGGTAAGAAACGTTCTTGCTAGAAACCCATAGCAGCCACGTAAAACATGCAAACAACAATTAGAGGACGTCTAACTTGTTTTTGCAGGGTATGCTATGTGATGTGATATGGCCAAGAGGAATGTGATGAATGATATGTGATGTATGAGATTGATCATGTTCTTGTAATAGGAATCACGACTTGCATGTCGATGAGTATGACAACCGGCAGGAGCCATAGGAGTTGTCTTTATTTATTGTATGACCTGCGTGTCATTGAACAACGCCATGTAAATTACTTTACTTTATTGCTAAACGCGTTAGCCATAGAAGTAGAAGTAGTCGTTGGCGTGACAACTTCATGAACACACGATGATGGAGATCATGATGATGGAGATCATGGTGTCATGCCGGTGACGATGATGATCATGGAGCCCCGAAGATGAAGATCAAAAGGAGAAAAATGATATTGGCCATATCATGTCACTATTTGATTGCATGTGATGTTTATCATGTTTATGCATCTTGTTTACTTAGGACGACGGTAGTAAATAAGATGATCCCTTACAAAATTTCAAGAAGTGTTCTCCCCTAATTGTGCACCGTTGCTACAGTTCGTCGCTTCTAAGCACCACGTGATGATCGGGTGTGATGGATTCTTACGTTCACATACAACGGGTGTAAGACAGTTTTACACAGCGAAAACACTTAGGGTTAACTTGACGAGCCTAGCATGTACAGACATGGCCTCGGAACACGGAGACCGAAAGGTCGAGCATGAGTCGTATAGCAGATACGATCAACGTGAAGATGTTCACCGATGATGACTAGTCCGTCTCACGTGATGATCGGACACGGCCTAGTTGACTCGGATCATGTAATCACTTAGATGACCAGAGGGATGTCTATCTAAGTGGGAGTTCATAAGATGAACTTAATTATCCTGAACATAGTCAAAAGACCCTTTGCAAATTATGTCGTAAGCTCGCGCTTTAGTTCTACTGTTTTAGATATGTTCCTAGAGAAAATATAGTTGAAAGTTGATAGTAGCAATTATGCAGACAGTAGAAAGCTTATGTCCTTAATGCACTGCTCAGTGTGCTGAACCCCAAACGTCGTTTGTGGATGTTGCGAACATCGGACATACACGTTTTGATAACTACGTGATAGTTCAGTTAAATGGCTTAAGTAGAGGCACCAAAGATGTTTTTCAAAACGTCGCGGAACATATGAGATGTTTCGAGGGCTGAAATTGGGATTTCAGGCGCGTGCCCACGTCAAGAGGTATGAGACCTCCGACGATTTTCTTAGCCTGCAAACTAAGGGAGAAAGCTCAATCGATGAGCTTGTGCTCAGATTGTCTGAGTACAACAATCACTTGAATCGAGTGGGAGTTGATCTTCCAGATGAGATAGTGATGGTTCTCCAAAGTCATTGCCACCAAGCTTCTAGAGCTTCGTGATGAACTATAACATATCAGGGATAGATATGATGATCCTTGAGGTATTCACGATGTTTGACACCGCGAAAGTAGAAATCAAAAAGGAGCATCAATTGTTGATGGTTGGTGAAACCACTAGTTTCAAGAAGGGCAAGGGCAAGAAGGGATACTTCATGAAACGGCAAATCAGCTGCTGCTCTAGTGAAGAAACCCAAGGTTGAACCCAAACCCGAGACTAAGTGCTTCTGTGATAAGGGGAATAGTCACTAGAGCAGAATTACCCTAGATACTTGGTAGATGAGAAGGCTGGCAAGGTCGATAGAAGTATATTGGATATACATTATGTTAATGTGTACTTTACTAGTACTCCTAGTAGCACCAGGGTATTAGATACCGGTTCGGTTGCTAAGTGTTAGTAACTCGAAATAAAAGCTACGGAATAAACGGAGACTAGCTAAAGGTGAGCTGACGATATATGTTGGAAGTGTTTCCAAGTTTGACGTAATCAAACATCGCACGCTCCCTCTACCATCAAGATTAGTATTAAACCTGAATGGTTTATTGAATATCGATCGTAGTGATACACATTTTCATGCCAAAAGATAGTAATGATAGTACCACTTACTGGTGGCACTGCCATGTAAGTCATATTGGTTTAAAACGCATGAAGAAGCTCCATGTTGATGGATCTTTGGACTCACTCATTTTTGAAAAGTTTGAGATATGCGAACCATGTCTATTGCTGTATACGCATGAAGAAACTCCATGCAGATGGATCGTTTGGACTCACTTGATTTTGAATCACTTGAGATATGCAAATCATACCACATGGGCAAGATGACTGAAAAGCCTCGTTTTCAGTAAGATGGAACAAGATAGCAACTTGTTGGAAGTAACACATTTTGATGTGTGCAGTCCAATGAGTGCTGAGGCATGCAGTGAATATCGTTATGTTCTTACTTCACAGATGATTCGAGTAGATGTTGAGAATATTTACTTGATGAAACACAAGTCTGAATTATTGAATGGTTCAAGTAATTTCAGAGTGAAGTAGAAGATCATTGTGACAAGAGGATAAAATGTCTATGATATGATCATAGAGATGAATATCTGAGTTATGAGTTTTGGCACACAATTAAGACATTGTGGAAATTGTTTCGCAATTAATACCTCCTGGAACACCATAGTGTGATGGTGTGTCCGAACATCATAGTTGCACCCTATTGGATATGGTGCGTACCATGATGTCTCTTATCGAATTACCACTATTGTTCATGGGTTAGGCATTAGAGACAACCACATTCACTTTAAATAGGGCACCACGTAATTCTGTTGAGATGACACCGTATGAATTATGGTTTAGAGAAACCTAAGTTGTCGTTTCTTAAAGGTTTGGGGCTGCGACGCTTATGTGAAAAAGTTTCAGGATTGATAAGCTCGAACCCAAAGCGGATAAAATGCATCTTCATAGGACACCCAAAACAGTTGGGTATACCTCCTAATTCAGATCCGAAGGCAATATGGATTGTTTCTTGAATCGGGTCCTTTCTCGAGGAAAGGTTTCTCTCGAAAGAGTTGAGTGGGAGAATGGTGGAGACTTGATATGGTTATTGAACCATCACTTCAACCAGTGTGTATCAGGGCACAGGAAGTTGTTCATGTGGCACCTACACCAATTGAAGTAGAAGCTTATGATAGTGATCATGAAGCTTCGGATCAAGTCACTACCGTACCTCGTAGGGTGACAAGGATACGTACTACTTCAGAGTGGTACAGTAATCCTGTCTTGAAGGTCATGTTGCTAGACAACAATGAACCTACGAGCTATGGAGAAGCAATGGTGGGCCCAAATTCCGACAAATGGTTAGAAGCCATGAAATCCGAGATAGGATCCATGTATCAGAACAAAGCATGGACTTTGGTGGACTTGCCCGATGATCGGCAAGCCATTGAGATAAATGGATCTTTAAGAAGAAGACGGACGTGGATGGTAATGTCACCATCTATGAAGCTCGACTTGTGGCGAAGAGTTTTTTCACAAGTTCAAGGAGTTGACTACGATGAGATTTTCTCATCCGTAGCGATGCTTAAAGTCCGTCGGATCATGTTAGCATTAGCTGCATTTATGAAATCTGGCAGATGGATGACAAAACGAGTTTCCTTACCAGTCTTCGTATGGAAAGGTTGTATGTAATACAATCAGAAAGGTTTTGTCGATCCTAAGGATGCTAAAAGGTATGCTAGCTCCAGCGATCCTTCTAAGGACTGGAGTAAGCATCTCAGAGTTGGAATGTGCGCTTTGATGAGATGATCGAAGATTTTGGTTTATACAAAGTTTATGAGAAACTTGTATTTCCAAAGAAGTGAGTGGGAGCACTATAGAATTTCTGATGAGTATATGTTGTTGACATATATTGATGATCAGAAATGACGTAGGATTTCTGGAAAGCATATAGGGTTATTTGAAAAGTGTTTTTAATGGAAAACCTGGATTAAGCTACTTGAACATTGAGCACCAAGATCTATAAGGATAGATCAAAAACACTTAATGGTACTTTCAAATGAGTACATACCTTGACATGATCTTGAAGGTGTTCAAGATGGACCAGTCAAAGAAGGAGTTCTTGCCTGAGTTGTAAGGTATGAAGTTAAGACTTAAAGCTCGACCACGGCAGAATAGAGAGAAAGGACGAAGGTCGTCCCCTATGCTTAAGACGTAGGCTCTTCAGTATGCTATGCTGTGTACCGCACCTGAAGTGTGCCTTGCCATGAGTCAGTCAAGGGGTACAAGAGTGATCCAAGAATGGATCACAGGACAGCGGTCAAAGTTATCCTTAGTAACTAGTGGACTAAGAAATTTTCTCGATTATGGAGGTGGTAAAAGAGTTCGTCGTAAAGGTTACGTCGATGCAAGCTTAACACCTATCCGGATAGCTCTAAGAAGAGATACCGGATACGTATTATGGGGCAACAATTTAGAATAGCTCCAAGTCGAACAGTTATTTGGAATGGCTCCAAATAAAACATGGTAGCTACATCTAGGAGATGACATAGAGATTTGTAAAGCACACACGGATCTGAAAGGTTCAGACCCGTTGACTAAAACCTCTCTCACAAGCAACATGATCAAACCCAAAACTCTTTGGATGTTGGTCACATGGTGATGTGACCTGTCAGTGTTAATCACATGGTGATGTGAACTAGATTATTGACTCTAGTGCAAGTGGGAGACTGTTGGAAATATGCCCTAGAGGCAATAATAAATTGATTATTATTATATTTCCTTGTTCATGATAATCGTTTATTATCCATGCTATAATTGTATTGATAGGAAACTCAGATACATGTGTGGATACATAGACAACACCATGTCCCTAGTAAGCCTCTAGTTGACTAGCTCGTTGATCAATAGATGGTTACAGTTTCCTAACCATGGACATTGGATGTCGTTGATAACGGGATCACATCATTAGGAGAATCATGTGATGGACAAGACCCAATCCTAAGCCTAGCACTAAGATCGTGTAGTTCATTTGCTAGAGCTTTGCCAATGTCAAGTATCTCTTCCTTTGACCATGAGAGCGTGTAACTCCTGGATACCGTAGGAGTGCTTTGGGTGTATCAAACGTCACAACGTAACTGGGTGACTATAAAGGTGCACTACAGGTATCTCCGAAAGTTTCTATTGTTTTATGCGGATCGAGACTGGGATTTGTCACTCCGTGTAAACGGAGAGGTATCTCTGGACCCACTCGGTAGGACATCATCATATGCGCAATGTGACCAAGGAGTTGATCACAGGATGATGTGTTACGGAACAAGTAAAGTGACTTGCTGGTAACGAGATTGAACAAGGTATTGGATACCGACGATCGAGTCTCGGGCAAGTAACATACCGATAGACAAAGGGAATTGAATACGGGATTGATTAAGTCCTTGACATCATGCTTCATCCGATGAGATCATCGTGGAACATGTGGGAGCCATCATGGGTATCCAGATCCCGCTGTTGGTTATTGACCGGAGAACGTCTCGGTCATGTCTACATGTCTCCCGAACCCGTAGGGTCTACACACTTAAGGTTCGATGAAGCTAGGGTTATAAAGGAAGCTTGTATGTGGTTACCGAATGTTGTTCGGAGTCTCGGATGAGATCCCGGACGTCACGAGGAGTTCCGGAATGGTCCGGAGGTAAAGATTTATATATGGGAAGTCCTGTTTTGGTCACCGGAAAAGTTTCGGGCGACATCGGTAATGTACCGGGACCACCGGGAGGGTCCCGGGGGTCCACCAAGTGGGGCCACCTGCCCCAGAAGGCTGCGTGGGCCATGTGTGGGAGGGGACCAGCCCCTAGGTGGGCTGGTGCGCCCCCCACAAGGGGCCAAGGCGCAAGGGAGAGTGGGAGGGGGCAAACCCTAGTCCAGATGGGCCTTAAGGCCCACCTAGTGGGCGCCTCCCCTCTCTCCCCCTCTTGGCCGCCTCCCCAAGTCCCATCTAGGGCTGGCCGCACCCCTTGGGGTGGGAAACCCTAAAGGGGGCGCAGCCCCCTTCTCCCCTATATAAATAGAGGCCTGGGGCTGCCCATAGCACATGAGAACTTCTCCCTCTTGGTGCAGCCCTACCTCTCTCCCTACTCCTCCTCTCCCGTGGTGCTTGGCGAAGCCCTGCAGGATTGCCACGCTCCTCCACCACCACCATGCCATTGTGTTGCTGTTGTATGGAGTCTTCCTCAACCTCTCCCTCTCTCCTTGCTCGATCAAGGTGTGGGAGACGTCACCGGGCTGTACGTGTGTTGAACACGGAGGTGCCGTCCGTTCGGCACTAGGATCTTCGGTGATTTGAATCACGACGAGTACGACTCCTTCAACCCCGTTCTCTTGAACGCTTCCGCTTAGCGATCTACAAGGGTATGTAGATGCACTCTCCTTCCCCTCGTTGCTGGTTTCTCCATAGATAGATCTTGGTGACACGTAGGAAAATTTTGAATTTCTGCTACGTTCCCCAACACTGCCTATAACCGCAGGCACGGCTTTCGAAAGATTATACCCTGCAGGGGTGTCCCAACTTAGCCCATGATAAGCTCTCGTGATCAACGAAGGATATACCTTCTCCCAAGAAGACCCGATCAGACTCGGAATCCCGGATTACAAGACATTTCGACAATGATAAAACAAGACTAGCAAAGCCTCCCGCTATGCCAACAAATCCCGATAGGAGCTGCACATATCTCATTCTCAGGGCACACTGGATGAGCAAGACATCGGGTTGGCATAGACCCTGATTGCCCAGGGGGCGCCTGACATCGCTCGGTTTGGACCAACACTTAGACAAGCATTGGCCCGGGGGTAAAATAAAGATGACCCTCGAGAGCTCGACTCCCAAGGGAAAAAGGGCTAGGTGAGGCAAATGGTAAAACCAAGGTTGGGCCTTGCTGGAGGAGTTTTATTCAAAGCGAACTGTCAAGGGGGTCCCATAAATCACCCAACCGTGTAAGGAGCGCAAAATCCGGGAACATAACACCGGTATGACGAAAACTAGGGCGTCAAGAGTGGAACAAAACACCAGGCATAAGGCCGAGTCTTCCACCCTTTACCAAGTATATAGATGCATTAATTAAATAAGAGATATTGTGATATCCCAACATCATACTGTCCATCATGGAGCAATCTTCAACTTCACCTGCAACTAACAACGCTATAAGAGGGCTGAGCAAAGCGGTAACATAGCCAAGCAACGGTTTGCTAGGAAGGGTGTCAAAGGTTAGAGGTTCATGGCGATGTGGGATGGCTTCAACGGTTTGCATTCAAATATTTAAATTGGAGAACATGTTGTCTGCAATCCACACATGAATGGATATATGTGTATATCAAACAAGTTCATTAATTTCTCTTTCAACATGTTCTCCAATTGGCCCAACACTTAAATGGGCCGCTAAAAGGCCAAAACTCAGGTCCGACAACAAATGGCCCATCAGATTTATAGGCTGTCAACAGGCTGAAAGACACACCAGGCCGGAAATTAGCCCAACATTTAAATGGGTCGCTAAAAGGCCGAAAGATGTACATCCTAAAAATTGGCCCATCCATTAAATGGGCCGTTAACAGGCCGAAATCTCATCGGGCCGATATTGAGCCCAAATATATAGCGGGCTGTTAACGGGCTCGAACGGACGATGGGTTGCAATGGTGTCAAATCTTTAACGGGCTGTTGACGGGCCGAATTGGCACATCTCGTATGGGTCGTGGGCTTAAATGGACCTGACACAAGTAGGTCTTATATGGGCTGGCCTGCTAATTTTTACTGGGCCGGCCTTTTCACAGGAATAGGCCTCTGTTGGGCCGTGCCACGTGTCGACGTATCATAGGCGCCTTCCATCCAATGAGTGGATGACATTTGTCCCAACGATGAGCCGACACGTGTTTCCTCCAGCCAATGATAATTTTACACATGGAAAATCCCCATTGGTCGGGGCTGTTAACGGGTTATCGGATTCAAAACCCGACCCGATAGCTTAACGGCGTTCCGTTACGGTGGATGCCACGTGTCGGTCACCCTTGACGAAAGCACTTCTGTGACGCGCGATTTATCGTCATGGAAGTGGACACTTCCGTGATGATAATTTTGGTAATGTCATGGAACACTTCTACGACAGCACAGGTATCACTATCTTGATTCTGTCATAAATTTGTCATGCATGTACATGCATGACAAAAAACCCGACCTACTGTGACAAACACGTATCATCACAGAAGTGTATTTTTTTGTAGTGTAAGCAGTTTCTTGCAATTTCATCGTGTTGGAAACATAAAGAGGCGGAGATGTAGTTCCTCTCTCATAATAATTGCAAGTAGGAGAAGCAAGCACATGCATATTATATCTATTAAAATCATCATGTAAAGTAGTAAAACGCAACCCATCAATATAATCCTTAGTAAGCACAAACTTCTCCGATATAGTGTAGTTTGGAGAATTCAAAAAGATAATAGGACTATCATGCGTGGGTGCAATAGCAACAATTTCATGTTTAACATAAGGAACTATAGCAAGTTCATCTCCATAAGCATGATTCATATTGGCATCTTGGCCACAAGCATAGCAAGCATCATCAAAAAGGGATATTTCAAGAGAATCAACGGGATCATAACAATCATCGTAGCAATCATCATAGCAATCATCATAGCAATCATCCTTCGATAAGCACGAAGGGGAATTAAACAATGTATGAGTTGAAGAGTTACTATCATTAGAAGGTGGGCACGGGTAGCTAATCCGCTCTTCCTCCTTTTGTTCTTCGCTCTCCTCATCATCCCTTTCATCCAATGAGCTCACAGTTTCATCCATTTCTTCTTCCATAGCTTCCTGCAAAATATTAGTCTCTTCTTGGACAGTGGAGAATTTCTCAATATATGGTTTAACATAGGCATTAGAAGCATAATTATCATAACAATATTCAAGTATGGCAAAACTTTCAGATTTGTAAAGAGTAGCATCATACTTTTCAATCAAAGAAGCAATTTCAAAAGCACCCTTAAAAGCAACGAATTCTTCAATTTTTTGAACATCATAGTAATTATAAACACCCTTAGCATACGAAGATACAATTCCATTATCAATAAACTCACATTGGTAGGGAAGGTGTTTCTTAGGGTTTTTAGAGCAACAAGTAACATCATATATTTCACATAAATTCCAAGCATAGCATTGCAAACGTTGAATTTGATCCCATAATAGTTTCCCTTTTTCAGATATACGGTGTCGCACATAATAAGCATGCTCATCTAAAGATTTGCCCTCAACTAAGCTAGTTGGGGTTTCAGCACGAGCACATAGGGATCGAAGATGATCCAAGTAAAAAGCTTTAGTAGTGTGATAGATTTTGAGTGGTTCTTCAACCATTGGAGCAGTAGGTACAACTAATTTTTTTGGTATTTTGCATTTCATACCCATAGCTAAAGATAGAAAACAACTAAGGACAGCAAATAAAAATTACTTAGTGATAAAGCAAACAAGCACACACGAGAATATTCACCCCACGCTATGACTCCCCGGCAACGGCGCCAGAAAAAGGTCTTGATAACCCGCAAGTATACGGGATCGCAATAGTTTTCGATAAGTAAGAGTGTCGAACCCAACAAGGAGCTAAAGGTAGAATAAATATTCCCTCAAGTTCTATCGACCATCGATACAACTCTACGCACGCTTGACGTTCGCTTTACCTAGAACAAGTATGAAACTAGAAGTACTTTGTAGGTGTGATAGGATTGGTTTGCAAGATAATAAAGAGCACGTAAACATAAACTAGGGGCTGTTTAGATAAAGATGCAATAAAGTAAATATTAGTAGAGAGCTTTTTTATGAGAAAGTTATTTGTCCAAGGCAATCGATAACTAGACCGGTAATCATTGTTGCAATTCTATTTGAGGGAGAGGCATAAGCTAACATACTTTCTCTACTTGGATCATATGCACTTATGATTGGAACTCTAGCAAGCATCTGCAACTACTAAAGATTCATTAAGGTAAAACCCAACCATAGCATTAAAGTATCAAGTCCCCTTTTATCCCATACGCAAACAACCTACTTACTCAGGTTTGTGTTTCAGTCACTCACGCAACCCACCATAAGCAATTCATAAACATATTGCCAACCCTACAGCGGGAATCCCTCACGCTTGCGCCACACGGAGGGCACAATAGGACAGCACCAATAATAAAACATGCAACTCAAACCAATCACGATCATCAATTAACCCATAGGACAAAACGGATCTACTCAAACATCATAAGATAGCCATACATAATTGGGGAATAATATATAGCATTGAGCACCATGTTTAAGTAGAGATTACAGCGGGTAAGAGAGAGGTTACACCGCTGCATAGAGGGAGGAAGAGTTGGTGGAGATGTTGGTGAAGATGGCGGCAGTGTTGGTGAAGATCGCGGTGATGATGATGGCCCCGGCGGCATTCCGGCGCCACCGGAAGCAAGGGGGAGAGAGCCCCCCTTCTTATTCTTCTTCCTTGACCTTCTCCCTAGATGGGAGAAGGGTTTCCCCTCTGGTCCTTGGCTCCCATGGCATGGGAGGAGCGAGAGCCCCTCAGAGATTGGATCTATCTCTCTGTTTCTGCGTTCCCAGATTCTACCCCTTCACTGTTTCTTAAATATCCTGAGATCCGTAACTCCGATTGGGGTGAATATTTCGCCTAGATCTTTCTCATAAAATTAAATTTCTTGCGCCAAAAGAAGAGCGTCAACCGCCTTACGGGTGGCACACGAGAGCCCAGGCTGCGCCCAGGGGGGAGGGGGCGCCCCCCTGTCTCGCGGCCACCCCGGACACTGTTTCGCGTTGATTTTACTTCCCAAAAATCATAAATATTCCAAAAAAAAAATCTCCGTCCGTTTTTATCCCGTTTGGACTCCGTTTGATATTGGGTTTCTGCGAAACAAAAACATGCAACAGACAGGAACTGGCACTGGGCACTGGATCAATATGTTAGTCCCAAAAAATAGTATAAAAAGTTGCCAAAAGTATATAAAAGTTGAATAATATTGGCATGGAACAATCAAAAATTATAGATACGACGGAGACATATCAATGCTAAACGTTTTGAGCGCTCGACATTGAAGCAGTCTAGGTCGTTGGATGACAAGGAATACATGTGGCTTGATGATGTTTTATATTTAATATGATACGGCTCTAGCAGAACATTCAATTGATCAAACCATATATTTCGTTCAGTCTGACTCCGACTTTAAATTATACGACGATCGATATAAAATAAACGGAAATGATAAACGTTCGGATTTTAAGCATGGCAATCCGAACGTTTTTCATGGCAAATTTAGATTACGCGGCGGCGGCGGCGGCGTCTCGCGGTGGGAAGCGGCTCCTCTGCCGTGCTTTGTGTGTCATCGGGCCACTGACCGATGGCGACGGCGGCGTCTTGCGCCGTTGTTGGCGTACTCCTGGACGTTGGCCTAGCTTCAAGGAAGGCGAAAATGTTCTGGACTTTGGAGCGAGTCAACTGGCGGGAGGAGGCGAATGGCATTGGTGCAAGGAAGCGGTCGACAGTGGCCATCCATGCCGCTGAGGGGGGCACTGGCACCTGCACGGGGACAGGCGCTGTCAACGGCGCGGCGGAGACATTCGTGTGCACAGGCACCGGCACGGGCCCGCACGTCAGTGCACGCGCAGGCGCATGCACTGGCAGGTGCACGGGCATGCGCGTTAGTGCACGCGCAGGCGCATGCGCTAGCAGGTGCACGGGCGCGTGAAAGTCAGCGGGGACCTCGTGGAACCCCGTGGGATCAAGCTCGGCGACAATGTGCGGCTCCCAGCCCATCAATGCCACGGGGATGGGCGCTGGCGCAGTCAAGGCGATGGGAGACGAAACGGGAGCGGGGACAGGCGCGGCATCTTCCCGCAAGGCCAGTTCAAGCTCGTCCCAAAGCACCTTATGTTCTTGAGACTCCGGCTGGGTGTCTTCCTTAGGAAACTGGAACACTAAGGGCAGACCATCGTGATGCGGCATGGCGTACGTTTAGGTTAGGCTAGTTGGAGGTAGACGACAGGAGAATTGGAGAGGAAGAGAGAGGATTGTAGCGATATTGGGTAGTGCGGGGTTGATTTTAAACTCCGGTGCCGTCGACATTAAAAGTGGGAGCAGTTGGGACGATGGTGGGTGGCGGAGCCTGGTCAAAGGGCTCACCTCCCGGTGAGCCTGCACAGCGGTCTGCTCGCACGCCTCCCTGACAGCCAGCGCAGTGGTCCGCTCGCACGCCTCCTGTCGACTCACACGCTTGCTCGAACGACACCTGGCGATGAGAAGCGGGGACTCATGGCGGCACGTAAATGCCCACGGTTTCAATAGTGAAAGTGTTCGCCTTAACGTGACAGGTCTTTGTTCCAAAATACATTGGCTCTTCATTTGTGCAACTTGTCATAAGCAGCTTGTCTCGAATTGAAGAAAAACCTTACAAAGTAATTTGTGCGAGATCACGTGACCATGCTCAGTTTCAAGAATTTATGCTCACTTTTGGATTTTCTGAAATTTAAGATCCAGGATTCGAAACAATAATCATAACCTGCATCATGCAATAAATTTTCAAGCCATACATCTGTCCTGTTGTATTTCTTAAGAAAGGATTTGGTCAAACATTTTGCTTAGTTAGACTTCAGACAAGTTATATATGTAGAGTAAAAGGATAATCCCTCCGTACCAGTGCATTGCCTGATATATTAACTCAAGTACTAGGCATGAACAAACGGGCTCAATTCTGTGCTCATCCTGGTGTAGTAGTAGTAGTAGTAGTACTAGGCAATGCAGTTGACGGGTGACCTTGACGAGCGGAGACCGAGGGAATTGAACCGTGCTCGGCATGGTAGGTAACATTGTCTAGTTACTAAAGCATCCCTCCGTTGTTCATTGGTAGTCATTATGGACCGGGGACATGAGGGGAATTTCCTAGGGCTAGAATTCTGGCCGCCAGATATTTTGACTTGAAACTTTGAGGCTCGACTGGTTGGGGTTGTCTAATGTGCGTACCACGCACGCCACCGAAGGACATGAGCCCGGTTTTTTTAAGGATCAACACGAGCCAAGGTCTGGCTGGTACGCCGTTGGGTCCTACCATTCGAGAATACGAAAGGAACGTTTTAAATTGTCGAACGAATCTATGTGTATTACAATACCCGTATTTTCCTTGCAAATACTAATATCAACGTGGTAATTGATTTATGATGAGTTGTTGAATTAGAGTGAGTTTGTGATATAGTGATCTCAATGTGGATTTCACATTTCATGGTATCCCTAGTAAGTTTTCCAATGCAAATTCAAATTTAAAAGATGAACAATATGGAGGTGAGAAAACTTTATATGTATCAAGCATATGACCACACACACACACACGCACGAACACAACAACAATCCAATAAGTATAGTGCATCTATTTTTCCAAACCATGCATGTATGACACGAATTCAAAAATAATCCTTCTATTCCTAAATATTAGTCTTTTAGTGAGTTCAACAAGTGACTACATACGGAGCAAAATGAGTGAATCTAGACTCTAAAATATGTCTATATACATCCTATGTGCCAGTCCATTTGAAACCTCTAAAAAGACTAATATTTAGGAAAGAAGGGAGCAAAATGTAAGACATCCATGGTCCTCAGTTCAATATTTAAAATGAACATGAAACTGAAACATGAATATTAAGTCTAGTACTACAGTACATGCAAATGTTGTGTTTAGGAGGAGCTATGATTGTCGGGGGTCAACCCCTCGACCTTAGATAAAATTGTGGAGCTCTGTTTAGGGTTGTTTAGATTATATTTGTCCCCACCCTCCCAACCACCGATTGGTTGTGCACCCCCACCCCTCCTCCCCGGAAGAATATCATGTGCCCCCATACCTTAGATGCTACATGCCGATACGAGTTGCTTGGAGCTTGTAGATTTGAGATATAGCAGCTCACATGATGTGTCTTAATATTTTTGCAGGAAACCTTGATGAGTTTGAGAATTGCACACAATTTGTACAAAAACTACTCAGATGCCCTTGGATCCCATATCCAACGACCTCGAAGCTCGTATCACTGTAGCATCTAAGATGAAGGAGGACATCATATTCTCCTGTATGTAAGAATATCATGTGCTACCGCACCTTAGATGCTTTGGTGATACAAGCTCTTCGGAGCCGTTGGATTTGTGACCCAACACCTCCTCGGTGGTTCGAATGGTTTTTTGCAGAAAAGCCCCAAAAGAGTTTGGCCACTGCTTACAAGCACAAAGACTACTCAGATGCCATTAGATCTCAGATCAAACAACCTCCAAGCTCGTATCACCGTAGCATCCAAGCTGCGATAGCACCTTATGTTTTGTCGCACGGGAGAATATGAGGTGCTCCCTCACCATAGATTCTATAGTGATACGAGTTCACTGAGATCTAACGGCCCACAGTAGGAGGTTTGAATGTTTTTGCAATATACGGCTGATAGAGTTTGGAAAATGCGCAGAAAGTACAAGTACTACACATGTGCCATCTGATCACTGATCATACGACCTAGATGCTCATATCACCGTAGCGGGTAATTAAGCTATGGGGAGCACCTAATATGATCAACGGGGAGCCGTTGGATCAAAGATGCAGCGGCACACATGAGGCCTGAATGTTTTATTTGCAAAAAAACCTTTGGAGAGTTTGGAAATTGCGCATAATTACAAAGACTACTCCCAAGCCATTGGATCTCACTTCCAACAGTGTAAAAACTCGTATCACCGTAGTATCTAAGCTGCAGGGTGGATGTGATATTCTATGCCGCTGTCATTTTTGTTTGTAAACTTGCAAAATACGTGTAACTCGTGTTGTTACTTGTCTAACCGCGCAAAGTGTTTGTTCAAAAAAACCATCCTACACTGAAATATCGGAACAACACACGGGGGTCCCACTTGTCATTAATCAAATTTGGACCTAAAACTAACAAATCTAAAAGACGAGATTCGAACTGGCAACCTGGACTACAAAGCGTAAGTCGATGGCCTGAAACAACAACGGTTGTTGGCTTTGTACCATAACTTGGTTTTATAGTACTTGCGTTGAGTAGAGTAGAGGGAGTGCCTCGTCAACACGTGCATGACCGTTGTCTCACTTACTGGTGGGTCCCAGGTCTGCGATCTCAATCTCTCTTCTCTCCATCCTCTAACCTTTGCACAGGCACACACGAAGAGCGGCGCTAGCTTGCCGTGGTGTTATTACAACTAAAAAAAGCTTGGAAAATAGAAGAATCGCCTAGAACATGAGACGTTGTGGCTTGTTGAGACGGAGCTAACCACATCTATCCTCCGTGCCACGTTTGCATGATGAAGTTGTGTGGCTAGTGGGGTGTTTTCGACCGACTGGTTGGGTCCCGAGATCGAACCATAGGTACTACGTCTGATACAGTATATTTTTACACGCACATTTTCCCTCCGTGCCGAGACGTGGCACACCCTACCACGCGGTTTCGGGGTCCTCCCGGGTGGTGCACGCATATATTCTTCCTGACGTGGGACGCTCTACCGCACGTTTTCTGGGTCCTCCTCGGTCGTAGCGCTGAAGCAAGTAAATGCATCATCAAATCATGAAAGACCACCTTTCCCGCCGAGTACATCAGTGAAGCACGGTGGCTAGCTAGTTGGGCTAGTTCGACCGATTAGCTAGGCCGCTGTCACATTTGTTTTTTCACCCCTTTTTTTATCTACTTGCCGGCAGGTAAATTTAAATATCCATCGCGGTGTTGCTCTGGTGTTTGGGTGTGGCAGGATTTTCAATTTTTTGATTGACGGGAGCAGGTGTGGCAGGATTTTTAATTTTTTGATTGACGGGAGCAGGCGCAGTAGCAATTACTCACGATGACTCTGCCTGTAAAACCCACTGCTCCCTGATGTGAGAAGTCGTCAACTGGTGTTTTACCATGGTGAAAACCAAAAGATTCCCCACTCCTCGGCTGGCTCCCTCTGCCTTCCCATAGATTGCATTACCTTCCAGCCGTTTCGCCCCCTTTGCTTCCTCTCCCCATTGCTTCTACCTGGTGCCATGGAGGTGCAGCAGATCACGGAGTCCGAGGTGAGGCGCCTGACACAGGAGCTCCATGCCAAGGATGCGGAGCTCAGGGCCAAGGACGTGGAGCTCCGTGAGCTCAAGGAGGAGAGGAGTGCCATGCTCCTCCGTTATGTGTGGTAGTTCATGGAGTTTCAAAAGCAGCAGGCGTCCACCACAAAGATGCTCGAGGCGTCGGCGGCGTTGCTGCAGAAAGCGGGAGATATGATAGGCCGTCAGGGGAGCCGGCTGGAGCACGAGCGGGCCGATCGTGACGAGGTCCATGATTGCCTCAGCCACTTGGTGAACCAAGTTGCCATGCACGTGTTGCGGCTGCGTGATGCCTATCGTCGTGCCAGCGCCATGATGCCGGCTGTCGGGCTAAACCCGTTCGACCACCCAATCGACTTCAACGAGTTGCGGCTTCCTGACCTGGTCTCCTTCTTCACCTATATCTCCGAGGAGCCGAGCCGTCTCCGCGCGATGGTGGGGGCTGAGCTGGACAAGGAGGGGTTGCAGGCTGCTGTCGTCGTTGTCGGGCGAATCCTTTCAGGGCTCCGTCATCGGAATCCATTCGTGCCATTGGACGCCGTCTTTGACGAGCTGGCTCCCGTCGACCGGGAGCGGGCTCTGCGGGCGGTTGCACCCTGCATCACCAACATCGTGCACCTCGAGAAGCAGAGGGACTTCGGTGGTGTTTAGGCGCCCTCTGCATGGACATGTCCATGTCTCGGCGCAACATGACCGTTGGATCAAACTCAGATGGTGCAGATCAGTCACTGTAGCACAAAGCGTGTGGGCGTGCTTGGTTGCATTCTCATCTCAATATAGTTGTTTCCTCTTTGTGTATTTTTGTCAACCTACTAGTGTGGACTCATGCACCCTTCATGCACTCTGCCAAACACCCAAAAGTGGGTCGAGAAGGGAACTTTTGCTCCCATCCTGTGCACCCTTCATACACCCTGCCTAACACTATTCGTGCTTCATATGGTTCATGTTTCGTGGAGTACTGTTGTAACACCCACGATGCGGCTATATCTCCCACGTGTCGAAGCACGACTTAGAGGCATAACCGCATAGTAGTTTTGTCGCAAGAAGGGTCACCTTCACACAATCCCATGTAATGAACAAGAATGGGGTAAAGAGAGTTGGCTTACAATCGCCACTTCACACAATACATAATTTAAGATCATACATCATTCAACTACACTCATAGACCGACTACGGTCAAGTTCAACTGAAAAGAAGACAACCCCAAATGCTAGATCCCCGATCGTCCCGACTGGGCTCCACTACTGATCATCTAGAAACGATACATAGTAACGACCAAGGGCCTCATCAAATTCCCACTTCAACTCAGTTGCGCCTTCTGCGCTAGTATCCTCGGCACCTGCATCTGTTTTGGTAGAATCTGTGAGTCGCAGGGACTCAGCAATCTCACACCCGCGAGATCAAGACTATTTAAGCTCAAAGGTAGGTAAGGGGTAATATGGTGGAGCTGCGGCAAGCACTAAGCATATATGGTGGCTAACATACGCAAGTGAGAGCGAGAAGAGAAGCAACGCGTCAGTCGAGAAGCTAGAAGCGATCAAGAAGTGATCCTGAAACTACTTACGTCAAGCATAACTCAAACCGTGTTCACTTCCCGGACTCCACCGAGAAGAGACCATCACGGCTACACACACGGTTGATGCATTTTACTGAAGTCAAGTGTCAAGTTATCTACAACCGGACATTAACAAATTCCCATCTGCCTCATAACCGCGGGCACGACTTTCGAAAGATTATATACCCTGCAGGGGTGTCCCAACTCAGCCCATCACAAGCTCTCACGGTCAACGAAGGAATAGACCTTCTCCCGGGAAGACCCGATCAGTCTCGGAATCCCGGTTCGCAAAACATTTCGACAATGGTAAAACAAGACCAGCAAAGCAGCCCGAAGTGCCGACAAATCCCGATAGGAGCTGCACATATCTTGTTCTCAGGGCACACCGGATGAGCCAGACGTCGGGTTGGCATAGACCCTGGTTGCCCAAGGGGCGCCGGACATCGCTCAGGTTGGACCAACACTCGAAGGAGCACTGGCCCGGGGGGGTAAATAAAGATGACCCTTGGGCTCGCGAAAACCCAAGGGAAAAGGGCTTAGGTGGCAAATGGTAAAACCAAGTTTGGGCCTTGCTGGAGGAGTTTTATTCAAAGCGAACTGTTAAGGGGGTCCCATAAATCACCCAACCGTGTACGGAACGCAAAATCAAGGAACATAACACTGGTATGACGGAAACTAGGGCGGCAAGAGTGGAACAAGTCACCAGGCATAAGGCCAAGCCTTCCACCCTTTACCAAGTATATAAGGTGCATTAATTTAAACAGGAGATATTGTGATAACCCAAAATACCCGTGTTCCGACCAGGAACAAACTTCATCTTCACCTACAACTAACAACGCTATAAGAGGGGCTGAGGAAAAGCTGTGACATAGCCAAACAACGGTTGCTAGGATAGGTTGGTTAGAGGGTTGACATGGCAACAGGTAGGCATGGTAAACAAAGGCAGGTAGAGCTAACATAGCGATAGAGCGAGTACTAGCAAGCAAAGATAGAAGTGATATCGAAGGTATGGTCATCTTGCCTGCAAGGTTCTCAGAGTTGTCGAAGGCTGGATCCTCGTAAGCGTACTCAACAGGTTCCTCGTGCACGTACTCGTCTCCCGGCTCTACCCAAAGCAAGAACAAAAGCAAAGGAACCACAATAAATCACGGTGCAATGCACAAGCAACATGATGCAATACATGTCATGATATGCGAGATGTGATATGCAATGCATATGCGTGCTTCGGAAGGAAAGATGATGAACAAGGTATCAACTTGGCAAACCAAGTATGCCGCTGGAAAGATGAGATGATTTCGGTTGAAATCGATATAAAGATCACCGGGAACGGATGCACGGTTTGCAAATGGCAAGCAAAACAAGAATGGCACAAAGCTGTGTTTAACAGCACGAAGCTACTTAGCATGCAACAAGAAACTATGCTACAGCACCCCAACATAAAAACAAAACATATGACAATGATCTACAGGAGATGCTTTACAAAAGAGGAACACTGAGCTACGGCTAAATCACATCCTAACAGGTTCAAACAAGCATGGAGAAAGTGCAAAAAATATCAGGTTGGACATGGCATAAACAACATCACGAAGCAATGTTCAGAGCAGGTTATCAACATGCTACAGGAACTTATAATAGCAAAATAAGGCATGGCATGAATCTACTCAAGGCATAGATCAAAAGTCCCTTACTGACCATAAGCCAAAAAGGATCAGAAAATATGATGGCACCCACGTAAACATAGCAAGTTTCGTTAACAGATTCAGCAAACAAAGCATGGCATTGGCATAATTGCGAAGGCACCTTCATGAGCTCGATGCACTCACTACAGAGCATCTCATGATAAACTAAGCATACATCCATCAAGAAGACATGACATAGAAGCTATACATGGCAAGAAACAACATCATAGCATATCCGGATCAACTACAACAACCTCGGCCAAATTGAATAACATGTAAACAATCTGCCAGGAAACATTTTGAAGCAAAAGTAGAGCACGAAAATGACATGCTAGACTACTCAATAATTGCAACCAGGACCATGGATGGATAGAGAATAACCATGTTTTCAAAACACCCTTACTGAAGTATCTCAAATTATGCATGTATCTCTCTGTAGCAACATGTTTACATGGCATCAAAATTACAGCAGAACAGGAACTAAAATCAGCATTATCACGAAGCCTAGTTTGCATGCTTGTGCTAGTCACCACATTGATCACAAAAATACATGGTAAGCACCTCTGTAAAGAAGACATAGCCTAGTTCAAAACACATTTAGGGACCAAGTCCATAGGATGCACACATCAATCATGGCAAAAATGACAAAAGAGCTCGTGCTGACAAGAATCTGAAACTAACATTATGAAGCCCTCTTCCAACAGCATTTCGGGCATCAAGATGAGCTCAAATGTAAATGACGCAATGGAATGAAATGATGTACTCTTTGAGGCGAACAATTTGACATATTACACGCACGAAACGGAGCTACGAATGCGAAGATGTGATGCGATGAAGATGCAACAATAATTATCATAGAAAAAGACGGACGAAATTCGGCGGGGAGAAGTCAACCGAGACTGGATCTGGATTCGGGGTGCGCGAACCGAGGCGAGGCGCGGCTCGCCGGAGATGGAGGAAGGGGCGGCCAGCGGAGCTCCTCCAGGCCGGATCCGGCCTTCCCGCGGCCGGATCTGGCCAGGGCGGCGACGTGAGCGCGGGGCGGCGCCGGGATGAGCACGAAGGAGAGCCGGTGTCGGC